>NC_056600.1:8462605-8486117 GCF_018340385.1 Cyprinus carpio | reverse complement strand
GTCCTTCGTATCGCACTGCAGTTCCAAAAGAAATAACACTAGAGGACCGCGTTTTTTAAAATCCGACAACTTTTATTACTTTTCACACCAAGATGATACAGAGTTTCAATAATAGCGCGTAATTATGTCTCAGAATACTGAAGAATATATGTTGTGACTTCAAACAATATTAATAGCGGGGAGATTGAAAACGGATGCTTTTGAACATTAACACCACACATATCCAGCTTCATATCTACGGGTTGTCAGAGGCGGAACGCTTTGTTTGAGTAGCTCACGGAGTTCAGAAGCGGACTTCAGAGGCTGAGGAGCTCTGTTCACGAATCCCATGTAACCACGGTTCGACAAAAGGCAGTCAAAATCTGTATAAGTTCGTTGAAGTTGACATCACATGCGAGTAAATGCGTTGTGATATAAGGCATTTTGCACTTTGTTAACACTACATCGGGTAGAGTTTAGGGTTTGGGTTTGGTGTGTAGGACGGCATAACTTGTAGCGACGGTCCGGTTTTGAATTCCTGAACCGCGCAAAATACCAGAAAAGCAAAAAACGTAAAAAAACAGCAATACGTAACTACATTAACGTAATCAAAACGGGCCAGGGTTCACTTATTAAACCTGTGTTTTAGCGCCACTCAGTGGGCATTTCTCTTTGAAACTGTTGCGAAACGTGCAGTGAGGGGACGTAACAAAACGGTCTTTGCCGAAACGTACAAGACATGGTTACCTATTTTGTGAGACTGGGTTTGAGGGGCGATTATACTGCAGGGGTAATCAAGATAAAAGAAGTGGGAGCTAATCAGGACGGTTCGTGTACTTTTTGGTCATTTGATCTTTTGGTGTTATTAGTGAAAGTAGAAGAACTGAGAAACGGCTCCTTTTTCGTTTTTTATTTTATTTTGCAAAAACAAACGAAAAACAAGAATTTGGCTAATTTGGTAGGTTTTTTTCTGTCAGGGGTTTTGGTTGAAAAAGAAAATCGCTTGAATATTAGATTGTCTACCAAGATGTGCGGGGGTGAATTAAACGCCCCTTTCTGCTGTTGGTCAGACCAAACGAACCAAAAAAAAAAAAAAAAAAGGATCAAACTGTCAGTCGACAGTTATACAAGTCGGTGTCATGCACCGTTGCAACCTGCGCGGCAGGAATACTATTCCTCAGTGCGCTGTGCTGTGGGGGGGATTTCATAGCTAACATTATTTTACTAACGGTCAAAGTCACTTTTATCATGATATATACTGTGATTTATTCTAAATGAACTTAAATAATGCATTTACGTCAAATAACCTTAGTAGACTTTTAAAAATGTTGTCCGCATCAAGCAGCCTACTACTAGCTGTGCTGTTTCAGGTTTGCGCTAAAGCGTGCATTCTGGTGGTTTCGTGATTTTTCCAAGGGACGACATTTGGTAGCTCATTTTGAATGTGACACAATAAAAATTGCATTTACCATATGACTATAATGACAAACTTATTCAATGATCCCCTCTTGAGGAACAAATCCGTGGAAACATAAATAATTCTCAATACTCAAATTAAATAAAACTGTTTGATGCTGCATATTTCCTGTGCACTTCCAACTACTTTCTGTTTATTTAACTAGGATAACTAGTCAGATGTCTTTAAAGGTTTATTAGGTCTACGCGTCTTTTTCCGAAACACACACACAAAAATGTCCTGCTTGCACTTACCATTTAATGTGCAGAGAACGGTGACTTTCACTTTTTTCTTTAAGAGGATGAAATCTGTCATAAAATAATTGCATCTCGGGCGTATGCTATATTCCAAACGTTGCTGAAGGATACAGTTTCACGGTTTGGTGAGAAACAAAAACCAAATGGCAATAGTCCATTATGTAAATCTGTGTTGACATCCTGTGTGCGAGTGCACAAGTGTCAGACTAAATCAGACTACATTACTTTTTTATAGATTACTTTATTCACACAATAGAAATAAATGATTCAGCGTTATTGATTCTCTCGAATTCTCTTTTTTTTTTTTTTTTTTTTTTTTTTTTTTAAATGTTCCTTTCTAAAATTAGTATAACGTTATTTATAAACCACTCAGAAAGGCTTCCAGTTGTCCAGGGACATTCAAGACCCACACAGTTATCAGGTTTAATCCGTAGGCTGACATACAGCATTGGACCAATGGGTTACAAAAATAATTTCAGTTTAAGAAGTGTCTTCCAACGAATTGGCATCAACTACTGAGAAAACGCATTATTTTTATGTTAATGACCACTCAGTAGGTAAGCCATGTATTATTATTATGTAATATGAAAGGCTTTTGTCTTCAAACTCATTAAAATGCACAAATTCTCATTATTCTTATTTGCAGACATTCTCAATACTCTTTGTCCTATGCAACCTTTACCTAACATATTTACTTTAAAGGGGTGGTCAATCCGCAATAGTAAAGACAATATATCCCTTGCGTTAAACTTGAGCATCGTAAACCTTGCAGAAGTTTTTTATGCTCAAACAGCAAACATTACCACACTAAAGGTTAAAAAGAAGGAACTCATAATCCAGTGATCCTTTAATGTACCCTATGACATAGAGTGGATGGTAAATATGGTACAAAACACATGAAGGTAACATAAAATATTTCAGTCTTTTTCGTGAAGTGTATGATTATTTTATTTTACATTTTTGATGTTAAATCACTTTTAGCCTTTCATAAACTTACCCCCACACATTCTTATATACGTAATATAATTGTTAAATGCACTTCATGTTGTAATTACAATTGAAGGAATATCTTTTCTCACGAATGTATTGGTTACATCATTATGGTAGCAAATATTATCCGGTTTAAAAATCAGTGTGAATAAACCAGTTAGGTAAAAAGTAATCAATGTAATCTAACTAGGATTACCTAAAACTGTGGAAATGTAGTGGATTAGTTACTGAATACATTTTTTGTCATGTAATTTGGAATCAGTACGCAGTTACAGTTTGTAAGTAATCTACCCCAGCTCGAATATACCCAAGGTCAAAAGCATTACTCTTTCCTTTTTTGTATTAGTGTTTAAAATATTTATTTTGAAATAATTAATAATATTTATAATAATAATAATTAGTTACTTAATTAAACAAAACAAACTTACTGTGGGGGACCAGGAGTGGGATATAGCCTGCCCTGGCATGCCAAGCTGATGCAAAGGCATAGAATTTATATCTTCACAGAAGAAAGCCCTGATACTCTGCCACAGAATAGGTTGTGTCAGGCCATTCATTTGTCTAGTTGTTTGATGAGAAAAAGAAGTTAAATGTAGTTGCAATAAACAAGTGTGTAAGAATCTGTAACGGCACTGCTGCAAGACAGAGGGACTAGCTATTCTGCAGCCTTGAGGAACTGCAGAAGGACTGATGACAGCATGGTTTGATCTTTTTTTTGTCTGACCAATCGCAGCAAGAAAGGGAGTTTAATTCCCCGCCCGATGTAGTCATCGATATTCAAAGCTGTTTATTCATTTCTAACCTGAAACGAAAAACTAAAAATTAAGCGAATTCTTGTTTTAGTTTTTGCAAATTAAAAAGCGAAAAGGAGCTGTTTTCTGTTTTCTACTTACAAAATTAAACAAAAAATCAAATGACCAAAAGATACACGGACCCAGGACGGATGGTAAAGCCAGGTGTGTTTATAAGTTTATATCCCTTCTACTCTTGAAGGGGAGAGAAGAAGTGGGCTTAATGTGCACTTATAGCCATACATCAAATTAAAGGTCACTTGTATCTAAACTGAGTACTCACTTTGTTTCTTAAAAACACTTTAGTGCACTTAAAAATGTGCTTTGTAATATTGTGATTTAAGTTTTACTTAAACTTACATTTAAATCACTTTGTTTTTTGTTGTCGTGCTTTTAAAGAGGTAGTTATGTTAATGTATTGATTAATATACTAAAGCATATGTAAAATAATTGGCTTTCTCATTTCAACTGAAGTGTGCTGTCCAAAATTACATTTGTTAAAAGTGTATTTTAAAAAGTGTTTATAATATATATACTGTGTGCATTGTATACTGTGTATTTTTCTTCTAAACTTCATTACAACTTTATTTATTTATTTATTTATTGGATTGTACTAAAAATGTGTTAATACACTGGTAATTTAAATTTAACAGATTAAATGTTTTAAAATTCTTTCAAAATTTAGTCCCATTAAAAATCATTAAAACAAAATTAATTTAAATTCTGTTAATTCTGTCTTGAGATATCTCTACATATCAAGAGTTGAAAAAATAGTTTTTTATTTTTTTTCTGTATAAAAGTTTATGATGAGAACCAAATAAAACACAAGAAATATCACTTCTAGTGTATTTACATCATTCTGTGTCTGATATTATAGAAGCAGACAAAGAGTAAAATGATGTGCTGTGAAATGAGCTCTACATGAAAAAAATAAATAAAAAAATTGTAGCTATAATGCATCTGTAAACAAAGAAATGTACAGTTTCTGTCCAGAAAAAATATTCAACAGTAAGAATCTCCCTCATGTGGAGACACAAGGATAAGACGCTTGTCTGCTCCTCTTTACAATAAGAAGTGTTTTGCTGCCATCTGCTGGATGAATTACACATTACCGTGTTAAACACACATCTGCATCTACAAATGTATTTGATTTAATATCCGATTAATATTTCTCTGGAATAGAAAAACCAATGTTTATTAACAAATCTTGTCTGAATAGACCTCTGTTTGTGTACACAAACAGTCCAATTCATTTTATAACATTATTAAAGTAAAAAAGTTAATTGTGCATTTGTTGGTATAACATTGTAGTAAAATTCCCTTAATGTTATGCACATTATCCCCGATATAAAACTTTAAATGATCAGTTCAGTTAAATTTATAAATTTTAAGCAAATACCAACTTTCTTTCTGTGTGAAGTAAAGTTTTAGTAAGTGTCTGAAGTGAGCAGTCAGTGATCAGAGCTTGTATCTGCTGTGTTCAGGTTTAGGTTTGATGCTGAATATAAGCTGCAGTGTTTCTGTATCAATCTGCTTTAAGTTTAGTGTGACTTTATCCTCCACACTGACTTCTGACTGACACAAGAGTCTGTCCTCAGTGAAGTGTCTCTTTACGCTGGAGGAGGAGTCCCGGCCATCAGCGCTCACACTTTATTGATATATATGGAGAAAATCAAAATGCTGGTTTCTGATTTGTCACTGATTGTGTTTGATGATTTCCTCTGTTGTGTCTAATAAGGTAACAGTGAGTGTCATTGGCAGCTGTGAGTCTCTCTCTCTCTTTTTAGGGGGCTGACAGGAGCCAGTTTCTTCAGTGTGTTTGAGGAGCAGACGAGAAAACTTGTGCTGAGTTCTGAGTTGATGAAGTAGTGTGTGTCGAGCTGAAGGAGAAAATGGAGAACTGTGTGATGCTGATGTTTCTGTGTTCTATGGTAAAAATCATCACCTCTGGTAGGTACATACTG
Organism: Cyprinus carpio; assembly: GCF_018340385.1. Taxonomy (NCBI): domain Eukaryota; kingdom Metazoa; phylum Chordata; class Actinopteri; order Cypriniformes; family Cyprinidae; genus Cyprinus; species Cyprinus carpio. The sequence goes on along the minus strand of NC_056600.1, from coordinate 8,480,680 downwards.
AGGGTCAATAGGGTACCTATTCTTTAAAATGTGCTGAAATAATTTACATGTAATGTTACACTTTACTACATACTATGTTTGGTATGTTCACTAAATATCTCTCTCTCAGGTGGTGTAGACAGTGTGAGTGTGAGGTTGGTGGAATGGCAATAATCCCTGTGCTGGTCGAGTGGAGGTTTATAATGATGGTCAGTGGGGAACAGTGTGTCATATTAAGTGTGTGATGATGGTGTGTGATGATGCCTGGGATATTGCTGATGCTGCAGTGGCTGGAAAAGCAATATATAAAGCTCACTTTGGACAAGGATCAGGACCAATTTCAATGGGTTATGTACATTGTAGTGGATCAGAGACTGCACTAAAAGACTGCCGTTCCAACAGGCAGTATACACAGGAGTACTGTAATCATGATCACGATGCTGGTGTTGTCTGTTCAGGTAAGCTGCTCCAAAACCATTTAAAAATTCTTACTCAAGCAATAAAAATACTTGACATGCTGGAGTGGACAAACTGCATCAATTTCAATCCTATGAAATAGGCAATCTGTTTAATTATTTTGTTCAAAATAATATATTAATCCTTATTCCTTATTCTCTATGAAGAGAATTACCATTCAATTTGTCATGTCTGCTGTTTTATTCAGACTTTCTGATTTGACAATCTTATTTTACGTTGCTTATTAAACAAAGATTATAAAATTATGGATGGAAGATAAAATTAGTGCTGATTAAGTGAAATTAATGAAACACAAAATGTCAAAATTAAATGACAGTTTTCTCTAGTGTTACAGGTGAGTAGAGATGTTTACTTAATTATCTGCTTTTGTTATTCATAGATTTAGTTTTGTTGCTTCGACTTGTGGACGGGCTTCACCTGTGTTCTGGGAGAGTGGAGATGTTTCGTGCACTGAAGGATTTGGTTGGGTGTGTGACGCTGTCTTTGACCAGCAGGACGCAGAGGTTGTGTGTAGAGAGCTGGACTGTGGGGCTCCTGTACAGGTGCTGGGAGCAGCTGCTTTTGGTAAAGGAGAAGGCCGTGTTTGGTCAGAAGAGATTCAGTGCAGAGGAAATGAATCTCAAATAGACATCTGTCCACGATCATCTTCACAGAAACACAGCTGTTCTCATGACAATGATGTGGGAGTGATCTGTTCTGGTTGAGTATTAACATTTGGCATCTCTTTAGATGAATTACATACTTATGTAATATACTGCTGTTGTATTGCTCAGGTATCTTGACACCAGTTTCACACTGTTTAAATAAGCTATCACTTGTTTGTTTGTTTTTCTAGGTTACACTGATCTCAGACTGATAGACGGTTCAGGCTCTTGTGCTGGAAGAGTGGAGCTTCAGTATCTCAGTAAATGGGGCACAGTGTGTGATGCATGCTGGGATATGAGAGATGCCAGTGTCCTCTGTAGACAGCTGAATTGTGGGATTGCTGTGTCTGTTGTGGGATCAGACTGGTTTGGAGAGGTGAAGTGGTGAAATCTGGGCTGATGTGTTTGATTGTGACGGGAATGAAACAAAACTCTCAGAATGTTCCATCTCTTCATGGAGTCGAGCTGAATGTTCTCACAGACGAGATGTTGGAGTCATCTGCTCTGGTGAGCACATTCACACTGTAGTTTCAGACTAAAATGACACCTTTTAATAAATGTAGTATATTTTACTTAAACAATGAATGACAAATAAATATTATCTCCAAAGAGTGAAGCTCATCTATTGAACTGCAGTTCTCAACAAACTCTCAATGAGTTTTTGTTTGAATCAACATCTGGGCAGATTCTTTAGTTGTTAGTGATCAGTAATGTGCATGTACAATCAATGTTTTTCTTTCTCTGAATATCAGGTCGTGGGTCCATCAGGCTGGTGGGTTCTGGGGGAGACTGTGCAGGGAGGCTGGAGGTTTTTCACAGCGGCTCATGGGGGTACAGTGTGTGATGACTCCTGGGATATTAAAGATGCCCATGTGGTGTGCAGACAGCTGCAGTGTGAGGATGGCCCTCAGTAACCAGCAGGTACCAGCCTGGTTTGGTCCTGGTTCTGGGCCCATATGGCTGGATGAGGTGGAGTGTGAGGGGAATGAGACGTCCCTGTGGAGCTGCTCTTCTCCAGGCTGGGGAAAACATGACTGTCAGCACAAGGAGGATGTAGGAGTCGTGTGCTCAGGTAAACATGCTGAATGCTGATATGGCTATAAAACATTTTTAAGGGGTCATATAATGTTGCTAAAATGTCTGCATTTGTGATCGGAGAAACGACAAACAACACGCGCTACTCTACGATATTTAAAACTCACGTTTGAATATTCAGTTACAAATTCTTTAAATATGAAAATGTACTTACAGGCTGTGAGTCAGCACAGACGGCATTGTAGGCTACTCTTCCAGGTTCAGGTAACAGTCCTCTGTAAAATGCGTTGCACACACACAAATATTTGGTTTGAACTGTTCTGGAACAGTGTTGTAAATACAACTTAATCGCTGATTTCTAGTTGTGTCCTCTTTTGGAAGGCTAAACAAAGTATTTTCATTTTCACAATGAAACACACAGCATCTCCACAACATGGTGGCGGCGGCAGCAAAAATATTACAGTGAGAATCAAAGTTACGCCTACTTTCTTTGTTTTGAACATTTGGGCGGCATTATGCAGTTCTTCCCATACAGTGATGTAAACAAGTGGGGGGCGTTTAAACAAGGCGTTTAGGAGGGTGTGGATGAGTTTTAACTTTTATAAAGAATATCTCTTTGGGTTAGAGACTTTAGTCTTTTTAGGTCACCAGGTAATAGGCTACTAATCCTGTCTTGAATAGGGCTTTAGCCTATGTTAACGAAGTTGGAGCCCACTTCAACTTTTAGAACATTTTTTTTAACTAAATAGGCTAAATGTGAGGAATAAAAGTGTGGATGCCACAGACGTTTTTGCAGAGTAGGTGGTGGAATATCCAGAAATTTGGAATTTTCACAAAGAATTAATTTAATGAATTGGTTCACATAAATACAGAGATCTGATCATTAAAGTGGTCGATTGGAAAATTATTTTTTGTAATAATTTGTTTTTGTTTTGTTATAAGACTGATTTTGGATGATGATTATATAAAAAGTAGGCCTACCAAAAGCACAAAGCTTATTGCTATTGGGTGGCTGGCGCACTACAAATAATGAATGCAATGGAAGACATGAAATATTATTTTCAAGCATACTGTCCCCGCGAGTATGACACAAGATATGATTTCTGCTAATAATCCCACATATATTGTACTGTATTTAAAAAAGCGTTAAATACAGCACAAAGGAATGTCGATTGGGTCTGTGGAGCTGATGTTAAGATAAAAAGTTGTTCCTGGTCAGTCTGTTATAAATATCATATTCTTGATATTAAGCCGTTTCCCTGAGTCCTTAAAATTGACTCTTCCTCATCCCAGTAAAATGGTGAGGCCACTTGGATGCAACAATATTCAAATCAATTCGGTGGCCTGCCAACTTCTCCTGGTGTTCTCAATCCGTGCCATTTGCATGCACAAGAAAGACTATAGCCTACTCTCAAAATATTATAACTTTAATTTCTACGATTTAAATTCTCAAAACATTTCAACTTTATTCTCAAAACATTTCCACTTTATTCTCATAATATTTAAACTTTATTCTCATAATTTCGACTTTATTCTCGAAATATTATGACTTTAATCTTGTAATTTTAGATTTTTAAAAAAAAGATTTAACGTGGCACTAAAATGACTCTTATGTTTGAACAAATGGTATGAATGAATGACTCATAAAGACATTTTCTGCCATCTGCTGGCAGTTGAGCATATTTTCTGCCATCTGCAAAAAAAAAAACCTTAAAGGAATAGTTCACCCCAAAATTAAAATTTGTCATCATTTAGTCACCCTCGTGTTGTTTCACACCTGAATGACTTAAAGAAGGTATTTTGAAAGCTGTTGGTAACAAAGCAGAATTGGTTGCCAGTGACTTTCATTTTTATGAACAAAAAATCCTGAGATGTTTCTCAAATCATCTTCCTTTATGTTCCATAGTTTATGTTAGGCTGTTGTAGCATAAATGTTTATGTGTAATAAATGCTATGTTGAATCAAATAAAATATTTATTTCTAAAGCTACTATTTTATGTCTACTTGATACTTTTCTCACTTAACACAATAATAGCTTTATATTATCTTTTGCGGCTATTTTCAAAGTCAAATTTAGTTTTTTTTTTTTTTTTTTAAATTAATAGCGATTAATCCCACCTAAAGTTAAGGTTTTTCAAAATACTTTTATATTGCAATACTTTCACATTCAATCTTCAAATTAATGTAGAAACAACAAAGACAATATATTTGTAATATTTGTTTAGTGGCATCTTTTATTACATATCCATACTGCCCAGATTTTTTAATTTTGGTATTTTAAAATGACATTTTCTTTTAATTTCCATTTAGAGTTTAAAGAGATCAGGTTAACTGAGGGCTGTGAAGGGAATGTGGAGGTTTTCTACAATGGATCCTGGGGTAATGTGTGCTGGAACCAGATGGACGGAGACACAGTGAGTCTGATCTGTCAAGAGCTGAACTGTGGAAGATCTGGTGTTTTGTCTGATTCTACAGCAAGATTGGAATCAGCTCCTAACTGGCTGGATAAAGTTACATGTCGACCACATGATTCATATCTGTGGCAGTGTCCATCTTCACCCTGGGGACAGAATGACTGTAATAATAGGGATGAAGTGGCCAAAATCACCTGCTCAAGTGAGATGCTATTTAAATTATGTATAGTCTCAGTAGTCATGTTTCTTTAAACACAATGTTTATATCTAATATGGTGAGTAAACTAATGTTTCTGAAAAACTAACCTGAGCTGATGGAAAAGGGCCTAAAAATGATTTATGAGGCTTAAATTATGTTTTCACATTGATATGTTTCACTGTGAGATGTTACAGTTTGTGTCTTGTATCTTAATATTCTCTTTATCTTTTAATCTCAGAGGAGGAGAATCATGAGTCTTCTCGGAGTCATCTGACCTGTTTTATCTCACCATCTCCTCAACAGAAACAGTGTTCAAGTAAGTTTTTGAAAAAAAAAATTGGTACATTTTAGTTATTTAAACCTTATTTTTATATTTTTTGTTTTAAATATGTGTATTCAAAGAAGACCAAGAAGTCTAATCATGCATTTAAAGCCATCTTGGTTTAGTTTCAATGTGTTTTGTTATAAATGATGTGTTGAAGCTGCTCAGTGCTGGTTAATGTGTGTGTTTTAGATCATGTTCCTCTCAGACTGAGTGAAGGGGAGAGCCGGTGCTCTGGGAGGCTGGAGGTGTATCATAATGCTGTGTGGGGCTCAGTCTGTGATGATCAGTGGGACATCAGCGATGCTCAGGTGGTCTGCAGGCAGATGGGTTGTGGAGCAGCACTGAGGGCTGATGGGAATTCAACCTTTGGTGCTGATGAAGGTGTTGTGTGGATGAACAAAGGTGAATGCAGAGGGAATGAGATTCACCTGTGGGACTGTCCTCTCTCCCTGAATAACCACACTGACTGCTCCCACAAGAAACATGTTAGACTCAACTGTACAGGTCACAGCAAACTTTTTGAATAATTTTCTAACAGTGCTAATAATATTTGTGTCATTTGCAGTCATTTGCATGATTGTTAATGTGTTTATGTCTGTTCTGCCAGATTTGTCAGTGTCCACTACTCCTGCCACAACAACATCAGTTTCTCCTCCAGTGCGCTCAACATCAGTCTCTCCTCCACAAACTCCTCCAGCAGTGTCTCTCCTCGTCCCCCCAGTGCTTGTGATTGTTCTGGGAGTTGTGCTCTTACTGCTCTTAGTGCCACTGCTTATACTGATTCAGCAGAACAGAGTGATGAGGAGAGGTAGGAGAGATCCAGAGACTGTCATATTGTGTCTTATTCAGTGTGTGATCAGTCATGTGTTGTGAGCTGACAGCAGGTTTGTCTGTCTACACTCACAGCTCTCTCTAAGAGGAGACACAGGGATGACTGACTCGCGGCTGTTTATGAGGAGATTCATTTAAGACACAATCACTTCACTCAGAGGGGTGAGACATGAGCCATCAATCTCATTTAATAGCATTAATAAGAGTCTGTCAGACAGCTGATGTTCATCTATTATTAGTCCTGTTAAACCTCCTGCTTCAAACCACAGAATTCCTGACAGAAAACCACAGAGCTGCAGGTGCATGTTTATTTGTGTGTGTGTGTGTGTGTGTGTGTGTGAGAGAGAGTGTGTGTCAGTGAGTGTCTCTTCCTGTGTGTATATTTAGAGGGTCGTAAGCAGGGGCTCATATGCTTGTACAGTAGGTGCAGGGGTGTGTGTGTCTCCTCCTGTGTATATTTCTGGAAGGCAGTGAGGAATGGGTCCATGTGTGTTTGCTAATAGGCCTAAACTCCATGGGATTTATGTGTTGAATGCTTTAAATAATAGTAAGTAATTGTGTTAAGTAATAAAGTAATTTGTTGTGTTGTCACTATCACGATGCTTTATGATTCAAAGGAAATGAGGATTCAGTCTGTTTGTAATGATGAACATGTTTCTGACTGCTCTGCTCTTCTTTAGCAGGGAGTCTCATCTTTGAAGAACTGCATTCTGGGTATGAAGATGATGATGAGCTTCTCTCAGGTTCGAGAGATGAAGCACACATTCAATCCACATCCTTTTTATGAATTCACCAAAATGAATGAATAAATAAATAAATAAAATTAGTAGTTCTATTATATATTTGATTGATGATTCTATACTAAAAACTGATGTTTACATACAGTATATTAACAGTCTGCTCTACTTTTTAGCAAAAGAGTTCAAGACTGCATATTATGATAATGTCACCAACGGCAGTGGCCTAAAAGGGTCAGTGACCTTTTCTAATTGATCACATAATTCTTTTACCAAATGTTTCCAGAAATTCTCAGTCTCTTGATCTTCAACAAGAAGATATTTTGGCTTTTGTATCCAAACATATTGTGTGTTGATGCAGAAGAGATGGTGAAGGAAATCACACCGGGATACTATGATGATGTCATCCCTGTTGGACTGAAACCAGATCGTGAGACAGGTGTCACTCTCTTACTCTACAACAGCAATAATAATATACTTTTAAATCTAAATATTACAGTATATTTAACATAAATATTTCAAATTTGTGTTGAATGTAATGAATGTAATGAATGTGTGTCTATGATGAATGTGTGAATTTGTAGAAGACACCTGAGAGCTATGATGATATCATGACGAGCGGACAGAACTCCGATATCAAAAATGGTGTTTTACTTTTTTTAATCAGTTCTTTAAAATAATACTCTAGATACTCAAAAATCAAGAGCATTTCAGAAAATATTTTAAATTAGTGTGTTAATGGGTTTTTTTGGCTTATTTAATTTTGACTATTTTTATGTGTATTGAATGCACCAGAGGTTTCTGATGATGTCGTCATTAATAGACCGAGCTTTCAAAGAGGTAACAGGTGAGATGCACAGAACTAAATTTTATCTTATTTAATCTTTGCATATTTACATTAGACATGTATTAGACATGCCTTCTGTGTAATCGAGACACTTAAAGGGAAAAGGGATCCTTCAAATGAGATAAAATGCTTTATAAACTGATGTGACATGTTTTTATGTCGTTCTTGATCAGAGGGAGTTCAGGAGGAGTATGATGATGTCATGAGTGTCAGTGAAGATGTGAGAAACCTGTCCGGTAAGTTACTGTATTATAACCCTTTTGTTCTCATTATATTAACATCTTTATTTAGAATATTTGAATATTTAAAATATTTTCCCATTTTTCGACTTTTAAAATATTCTTCTAATTATACTATTTGACATGGTTTAAGAGTTTGTTTTCAATAACAGATTATGATGAGGAGGAGGAAACCAACAAAGAAGCTATTCATCAAATCTGAACAAAGTATGAGTGACATGTTATTGATTTGTCAAATCTCAGGTTTTTATATGATTTTGCATTTGTGAGATGTTTTTGTATTGTTTTTTGGCCTTGTTAATATCAATAAAAAACATTTAAGACAATTTTTTGAGTGTATTGCAGTAAGACGTTACACAACAAAGCACAACCACAGTGACAATCAAAGACATCCTAAGTATAAGCCCAAATGACCATCAGTGATTAAACAGGAAAGAAAAAACATATTTGCATTTATTTTCGATACATTAAGTACCCTAAATTCTACAAAAGAAACACACAAATCTGTATCAAATATGTGATCAGGTGTGTTTTTAACCAATAGTTAAATATGCATATGGCTTGTCTTCTGGGCATTTTATTTACCAGACTTTAGAAGTGTTGCATTATTCAGTAGGTGGCCAACCAGAACGTGCTTTCTACCGCCTTGGGCACCTGTGTATAAGTCCGTAACATCTGTGTATTTCCCAAATCCAAAATAGCATATAAAACACTTTCATAGACGGATACTTTTCTGATGTCTGGACTCTACTTGGGATTTAGAAAAACATAAAGAGATGGTTCTTGGTAATGAATACATTCTGTGAGAATTTATATTTCAGGTTTTGCCTGCGAATGTAACGTCCTTAATGCTGAAATTGCTCAATAATGAAACTAAAAATGGTTAGGCCTACATTGAAATCTCGGGACAGTTTCTTATTACTGCACTATATTTTTACATTTGTATTGCCAAAACATCTGCAGCATTGCCTCATACAATTAAAACCATGCAAAATTGAAACTAGTACAAAGCAGCATAGCCTATAAATTAAGAACAAAAGTTATTGTCTCTCTGGCAGACGCGCTTCTTCTCTTTCGGCCAGTTTCTGTGTCTCTATCTCAAAGGCTGCTTATCTTTCCTGAGAAAAAAACAAAAACATATTATATTGTATGTAATACCACTTTGTATGCAACTGCAAAATTTGCAAAAGCCAAACCAAAGGAGGCATTTGTCCTAAAACAGACACTTGGCCTAAACCTGCTCAGCAAGTTTGAAAGCGCTCATCAGAAACTCTCCATATGAAAGAGCAAGAGAGATTCACACCTTTATGTCAACCCCCCACGATGAAGTTAACTACCCCCAAACCCAAACCTCCTCCAGCTGGACTGAATTCATTCACACTACTGGTTGCTCAGTGTAAAATGGACATGCTCTATCTAAAATAAAAAAAAAATGGTATAACATAAACCAGTGAACATGCAGAATACACACATCTGTATTAATCATTTTATATACTATTTAAAAAAAAAAATATGTGTAGTTGGAAATCACTGACTAGCTTCTACCACTGGACAGATTAACTTAATAAACATTAAGTGACACGCTCTTCATTCATCTCACTTTCATAATAAAAATAACAGTCACCATGCAGATAAATTTTGTGTTTATTATAGTGTTCAAATGCTGATCTTATAAAGGCTTAATTTCTTTTTTTATTTTTTGCTGCTGCTTTTGATGAATAGCCTACAGCAAAACTAACTTGTAGCACCAATGATAATATCACTGTTTATTTTTCAACCTCACATAAAAATTATTAATTGAACAAATACACATTTTTGCTGTAATAATATACAACTTTTGAAAAGTCGTTTCTATATGAACCAAAGCACGATCAAACATTATTGTGTCAGGGTTCTGTCACTTCGGTCTAGTGTTATTCATGGTTTTGTGACAGAGCCCTGACACTCCAGTTATGTCGTTTTCATGTGAGTGTGCTCTTGTATGCGTGTCCTCTTTTAGGTTGGAGCTTGGTGTTCGGATCCCGGCACTCATGTCTTGAGTTTCGGTTTCGTGTCGGTGTCCGGACACTCGCGCTCCATGCTCTGGCTGCATCCGAAAACTTAGGCAGCTGACTTGCTGCCTCACTGCCATATCAGGCAATGACTTTGCAGGCAGCGTTTTTGCACAAAGGCACCTCATGAAACTGATTTTGGACAGGCTTCTGAGGCAGATTAATGGTTTAATGAGCTACAACATATAGAGAGCATTGGCGATAACTAAGTGGATATTTCATTACTGCAATATTAATTTCTATAAGTGGATATTTCATTACTGCAATATTAATTGATCACATACATTTACACACAAACTGACCACCCCACCACAACTTTCAGACGCAACCTTTATTTTTTGGCTTAACTGTCACAGAATTGAACCATTACATGATTGTGGGATATCAAAGGCAGCGAAGGATACATCTATGCTGCCTTCAAAAATCGCGACAGATGAAGGCATCTCAGGAGACAGGAACTGAAGCTAACACTGGTTGTGCCTTGATGTCTTCCTACCTTGGAATCGATCCTCTGAAGGCAGCATTTTTCAGTTTTCGGATGCAGCCCTTGTCTTGTTGTGGGAGCGTGCGGTTTCATTCCTCTTCTGTCCACGTGTGTTGTGTTTTGTGTGGCACGTGGTTTGTGTTCGCCACGTGCTTTTCTTGTTGTGGTATCGTAACGCAAGCTCGTGTTATCGGCTGCGTGTTTTAATGTCCTGTTTTGTCTTTTGCTGTGTAGCACGCAGCTTGGTTTGCATGCTGTCTTTCCTCTCTCTGGAGGGTAAACTCTTTGAAGGGATTCGGGAATAGGGATGTGCCCTTCCGAATGGAACGCAGGGACGTTTATCTTGTTTGGTGGGTGCAGTACCACTGCTACCTATCCACCTTTTTCTCCTGAAATAAAAAATGCGCTGGATTTTACGTTAATGGTGGGTCTTGTTTAAGGTATGATTTGCTTCTATGTATTTTTAGCTTTTTAGTACAGTTAGTTTTTGGTGCAGCCATTTGTAATGATGTGCACTATCATATTATTTTAATCCTGTTATCTTAATTAAGAACACACTGGTTTGTACTGCAAACAGTTTTACCGTTTACTGCACTTTGTTATTCTCCTCGTTATTTACCTATAGCAGCTAATGAAATGGAATATATATTGTGGTTAGGCTTATATAAACAGACTTAAAAAATTACTTAAAATGCATTGTATAAAAACAATGAGGCAATAATGATTGGCTAATTAATAATTATACGGTTTCATTGAATAACACTGTTAAAATACTTAATGTAATAAAAAATAAACAATTTATGTACATTACATGTAATTACAAATGCCTCCTAAGGAAGCCGATGGCCATGTAATTGCTGCTGTTATACGACCAAATAGGCTGTTTAATATGCTATTGACCAAACATTATATTCACTTAATCTCGAATTTTGGCCACCTTTTTGCTATAGATGACACTGCCTCTTTAATTTCTTAAAAAAAAAAAAAATCACAATCCTTACAAAAATTAAACATGGTTTTATTGTAAAACTGCTTAATTTTCTTTTGCGATACTTCTGAATGCTTGAGACTTTAAAATCTAAAATCAATCAGACAATTGTATTAATAAAATCATACAGTCATAGGTCATAGGTAACTGTCTAGTGCTACAATTGTAGATTTAATTACAATTTATTTATTTATTTATTTACTTTTTATATTTTATTAAAGTTCTATTTTGACCCCTTTAATTGGTGTTTATATTATTATTATTATTATTACTTCCATAATATTTTAGGGAGGGGGCACAACAATACAATCCTGCTTAGGGCACCCATTTGGCCAGCAGCGGCCCTGGGTGGCTGTGTCAAAAATGTCAGACCAATCCGCTTTCATAATACAATTAACATCAAAATAAATTCACAAGAGCAATTATATTGTTTGCACATGTTTATTTACATTAAAGGCAAAATAACTGAAATAATAAGAGCACAAGTATAGATCTGGAACTTCTTTAAGTCTGTCTGATATCATTAGTAATTGCAATGTCTTTCTGGTCCATATCCTCTCCTTAGGGAGGTGTGCCAGCTAGACACTGATTAATAATGTAACATACTATACATATTTATATATTTTGCTATTGTATTGTTGAGTGACAGTTTCATTCTGTTTGTCTTTTCATCCTGAAATGCGATTATACCGATTTTACCAGGCTCCGAAAATTCTTCATAGTTGCAACTCTTGCGTCATCAGAACAGGGTGTTCAACGCACCACCGTTTCCATTTATAAAACGTTTTGCAGTGTTTTACCGGGGCTGAACTTGGTGTGGCCCTCAGTAACCAGCAGGTACCAGCCTGGTTTGGTCCTGGTTCTGGACCCATATGGCTGGATGAGGTGGAGTGTGAGGGGAATGAGACGTCCCTGTGGAGCTGCTCTTCTCCAGGCTGGGGAAAACATGACTGTCAACACAAGGAGGATGTAGGAGTCGTGTGCTCAGGTAAACAATGGAGGAGTGTGCATGTTTTATCAAAGAAGTATTTATTGTTTTCCACAAAATATGCAATTATTAAACTCATGTGTGATGAGGAGTGGAGAGGTCTTGTATCACACTGATGGATGTTTGTTTTGCAATAATAACTGACTGTAGAGTTCGTGGCTACTTACCAAAAAATAAATACGTGGACATTAATTTTTTTTTATTATTGTAAATTATTTTATAATTTTAAATATCCATGTATATTAAGTAATATTACTATGGATGTTTCCCGAGGTATTATGTATTAAACATTTTAATAACATTAAAAGATGCATGTTTTAGATGCATTTTGTGCTTGCAGCATGCATTAGACTTGGATTAATCAGTTATTTCTGTGATATTTTAAGTTTAACATAACCTGAACTGAATTGTTTTAATGCACCTTTTTCATTTAAAGAGATCAAATCTGTGGCAGTGTCCATCTTTACCCTTGGGACAAAAATAAATGCAACGAATATGAAGTGGTGAAAATCATATGCTCAGGTAGGATGATATTTAAATGATTTAATATGATCTCAATAGTCATTTTTTTGTACATACCTGTTTACTGTATGCCTAATGTGGTGAGTAAACTAATGAAATAAGCTGAAGGGACAAAATTATTCTCCTTCAGCAGTGTCTCTCTCCGTCCCCCAGTGCTTGTGATTGTTCTGGGGGTTGTGCTCTTACTGCTCTTAGTGCCACTGCTTATACTGATTCAGCAGAACAGAGTGATGAGGAGAGGCAGGAGAGATCCAGAGCCTGTCATATTGTGTCTTATTCAGTGTGTGATCAGTCATGTGTTGTGAACTGACAGCAGGTTTGTCTGTCTACACTCACAGCTCTCTCTAAGAGGAGACACACAGGATGAAGAACTGAGGCCGTTTATGAGGAGATTCAGCACAGACACAATCACTTCACTCAGAGGGGGTGAGACTTGAGCCATCAATCTCATTTAATAGCATTAATAAGAGTCTGTCAGACAGTTGATGTTCATCTATTATTAGTCCTGTTAAACCTCCTGCTTCAAACCACAGAATTCCTGACAGAAAACCACAGAGCTGCAGGTGTATGTTTATGAGTGTGTCTATAACTATGTATATTTTTGGAAGGCTGTTAAGAAGGCGGGTTCATCTTGAGGTTATGTGTGTTTGCTAATAGTCCCAACATAAAACATGAGTAAGAGAGCTGAAATATTTTTTATATAATTAAATAAAACCTAAAATAAATAATGGTCAGACTCCAAGAAATATCTAAAATGTAATTCACATTTATAAAATTTAATTCTATCACTAAATTAAATATTTGACCAATGACTCAAAGGCTGTGTTGAGGCTGTTCTTAATACTAAAACTTTTATCTTATTAAAAAAGTAAAAGGCTGTATATTATAATAATGTCATCAATGCCAGGTCTCAAGACCTGCAACAGCACAGTTTACATTTTCTTTTCAAAAATATTCCACAAAACCCCAAATATATGACATGTTTTGATGCAGAAGAGATGAAGGAAATGATGCCAGGCTACTATGATGATGTCATCACTGATGGACTGAAACCAGATCGTAAAACAGGTGTCACTCTGTTTTATATACATACATACACATGTATTTTTCCTTTTTATGATAAATTTGTAGAAGACACACAGAGAGAGCTATAATTATGTCATGAGAGGGTGGACAGAACTCTAATATTAATGTTTTTTGCTTTTTATCTGTTTTTTTTTACATATAAAACCTTTAAATGATACTCAGTGAGTCAGTACTGATATGATAATATTTGTTTTTGTTATTCATGTATGTGTAGTGGACTCACTGGAGCATTATGATGATGTCATAATTACCTGGACAGAACTTTAAATGTGTAACAGGTGAGTCACACACAGAACTGCTTTTATCATCACCTGCTGTATTATATATATATCATGTTACATAATGAACATGTATTTAAACCATTAATGAATCATCAGGTTTATCGGGTTTAATCGAATAGTCTCAGACAGTCATGAGGAGAAGAGAGATCAGTGACACAAGCTGTGTTACATTACAATGTGAGGTTTTTATTTCATGTGTATCAGAGGGAGATCAGGAGGTATGATGATGATGTGAAGAACAGCAAAATGAAGATGAGAGAGAAACATGCTGGGTTGGTTATTGTTACCTTTTTACATAATCTACTTTTAATCATATTTATCATTTAAACCCAATTTCAACTAAATAATGCTGTACTTTACAATAATGTAAAAAATTATTTGCTTTTTTTTTTAAACAGACTATGATGATGTGGGAGTAGTCAAATTTAGTGGGAGGAGCCATATGACTCTGAGGAGACTGTTTATGAAATCATATTACAGTTACTGGTTCTACTGAGAGTTTTTTATATTTCTACTAATGCATCAATGCCTTCTGTTTTTGTTATTTTAATATTTTTTATGAAAGTTTTCATGCTTTATTATCAAATCTTAGTATTTGTATTTTACTATTTGGCCTTTTATTTTGATATCAATGCTTTTCAACTAATAAACAAAATATACCATTCATCATGTCACAAAAATATATTTTAAAAAGAACGGTTAGAAGAAAAGAGAAATTATGAAAAATTCTATAATGTTTAAGGAAGCACTTTTTAGGCAGTTCAGCTTCTGACAGCATTTTATAGCTAAATATAATAATAAAATATAGATCTACCACTTATTAGATATTATAAAGCATCATGTTTTTTATTATTAATTATAAAATTTAATTAACTCCAAGTAAGATAACTGAATATTTTGTTTACAAGAAATATTACTGAAGAAAGACAAAGGTATGCACATCCTTGCGCGTAAAAAATATTATAAAGCATCATGTTTTTTCACAAACAAACAAAAGAAAACACTCACCCAAATTTTAGATTTTATTGTTTTATTTTTTTTTTTGATTCTGAATTGTTTGTTTTTATGGTTGATACTGAATTATTTGTGCTGAGCCCATATGCAGATTGAGGTTGAGCTGACCTTTCTTAGTTCTTCTCTTCAACAACTGATATGTGGCCATTTTCAGAGCCTCCTCTCGCTGAGCTTAGATCTTTCAAGAATTCCTACACAGACACACATAATAAAAACATGCATCAATCATTTGCCAAAGAAATGTAAAGGATGATTAAAAATGTGTTGGTTTACATGACATAACGAGTCTTCCTTAATGACATCATCAAAAGGAGATTGATTAGAAAACTGAAAACTGTACAACAATTCCATCATACTGATGGCTTAAAAGATGCATTTGTCAGTTTTTTATTTCCTCGCCTCTTGTTTTCTCTTACGTTTCCTCCTTTTATCCTTTCATATTCTTGCTTTGTCTTCCTGATACGATGACATTTTCTGGCTTCCTTCCAGATGAATGGAGTCTTATGGGAGCTTCTGATGACACAAATCAGAAATGTGGCTTCTGTGTGTGTGTGTGTGTGTGTGTGTGTGTACTGTCAGCCACATTTCGGGATATTCCTCCCCTAACTGGATTGGTGATGGTTGCATTTTCTTCCTCTTTTCAGAGAAGTTTGTTATATTCCTGTTTTATCTTCTCCTTCCTTTTGAAGGCAAGATCCCTGACCTGAGAAAGAACGAGAGGGAGAGATGAGATTCAAACAGTACACACTCTTTCATTTAGTCCTAGTTAATATTTGTTGTATATTTCGGTCGATGACATGACGCTCTTTTTTCTGGATCTATTACGTTGATCAAAAATATGTTGTGGCAATTTATAAGAAAAATACGTAAGTTAACTTTTTTTGTATAACATGATATTAACGTTTTCAAAAATGTAACCAGCGTTAAAAGCAGGATACATATCTAAGAACTAGGCACGTGCGTTTTACAGATTTTTCTCATTTCAGACGTCTTTATTTGTCATTGACCCTTATGTCAGATTTGTTTATTCAGTGTTAACTTTCTACTGGCTAAAATACATTTTCTGAAAAAGTGGCTATGTTTAAAGTGGACTAACGTTACTCACCTTCTTTTTAAACTACCATCAAAAAAACATTTTCTTTTCGTTTTTTTGTTGTTGTGTTTAAACCACCATGTGCACATTTGTTATTGAAGTATTTTCCCTTTAATCCGAACTTTAGTTTTTGCGTTTTGTTTTAAAGGTCCCATGTTTCACGTTAACATTTACTCATTTGTGAACAAAACGGTTGTTTGTGTCTCGCGTAAACAAAGACGCACAGTAATGACGTAAGGATGATCGCAAGGTTTAAAGGTCCCATGTTTCACGTTAACATTTACTCATTCATATTCGTTTCGCCGTTCAACAGAACGCACGCTGGTACACTCAACATGGCCGCGCAGTCGGTCGCTCAGAGGAATCATATCCTGATTCGACTACTTATGTCTTAAATACTGTGTCAACAGCTGCTGCTCAGCCTGCTCTCACTAAATATTCTCTCTTTTCTGTGCCCGTGAACAATGGCATTTAATGACATACCCGTCGATACTTTTAAAAATAAATAGATGAACTTAAGCGCTTTCTCTTCCATATCATTAAGTATCTCAAATGCGCACACTGTGGACTTTTACACTCGTGATGTTTGGAGCACGTTTATGTGTGTGAGTCCTGATGACGTGCTGTGTGCTGTCAGTTCCACACAAGACCGCATGAGGGCGATAGAAGGTAAGATGCTCTCAATCTGATTTGCATTAATATATATATATATGTATATATATTTATAAGAGAAGGAAAACACTACTTTTAGCTTCTGCAATGCCTCAAAGAAGTTGGTGGACATATCAGCCCTGCTGAGGGCAGCAAAAGCCCACTGTTTACCAGCTCTGGGGGTCTGTATGCAGCTGGAAGATCTGATGCAGAATCTGAGACTGATGACTGGAGACACTACAGCAGGTAACTGCAGTCAGATCAGAAGCACTGAAAATCACATTTACATTCCGCTGGATATTTATTGTGATTATTATGCATGTCACATTCAGGTTATTAGAAGGTCATATTTCATGCATTGTCTGTTATTCCCATAGGAGAGTCATCAGACAAAGTAGTAGCACCGGATGAGTTTATGAACTGTAAGAAGGCCCATGAGGTGCAGGCAATGTCTGAGGTTGTGGCTAGTTTGGTATGGAGTTTTGTGTGTGTGTGTGTGTGTGTGTCTTTTTTATTCAATCAAACATTATGTGTGAATGAAAGTATAACTAATTATTTTGTAATTAAAAAATAAAAGATTGCAAAAAAAAAAAAAAAAGACTCAAAATGACTTTTAAGACTCAAAAATAAAGAAATTGATAACAAAACAGTGCATATAAATCTTTTAAAATCTTTATTTTTCTTTTATTTTTATTTTTTCCTTGTGCACTTTTATACTTTTATCACGAACCACAAATGTTGCTCTCTTTTCTGCCGTCATTTTTTGCTGGTCTAAAACCTTTTTTTTTGCGAGTTGAAAAGGTTTGCTTGCGCGGATTAAGCTGCCTCTCAGTGGGCGGTCTCTACCCAGGATGAAGGCCTTTTCCTGTGGTCACTCTCGATGGAAGTCTGGGTTGACCACGCCCACTCAGTTTCCCAGAATCCACGCCATTGGCGCCGCAGTCCTGACAGAAGAGTGAGGCGAGGTTATATCATGACGAGCAACAGGTCGTGAAATGGGTAAGATAACCAACTTAACGTCTTAAACTCAGTGACAAGTCAACTTAATTATTATCTCCTCTCATGCTCTCCCATCTAAATGCAGTAACGTTAGCTAAGCCCGTTGTAGATTTTTGATTAGCCAACGGTATGTAGCTCCCAATAGTAAAGCGTCAGGACAATATTTTCAGAGATTATAGATTATTATAGCT
>NC_056600.1:8460658-8461081 GCF_018340385.1 Cyprinus carpio | reverse complement strand
CACCGCAGCATCTCGTTCCCTATTCAGGGAACTGTGGTTACATACGTAACCGAGATGTTTCTCGCATACAGACGCAAAGTAATGACGTAAGGATGGTCGCAAGGCATTACTATTCAAAATAAACACCATTTGTGTGAGGGCAACATATTCGATTCGCCATTCAACAGAACGCACGCTGGTACACTCAACATGGCCGCGCAGTCGGTCGCTCAGAGGAATTATATCCTGATTCGACTACTTATGTCTTGAATACTGCTCAGCCTGCTCTCACTAAATATTCTCTCTTTTCTGTGTCCGTGAACAATGGCAATTAATGACATACCCGTCGATAATTTAAAAATAAATAGATGAACTTAAGCGCTTTCTCTCCATATCATAAAGTATCTCAAATGCGCACACTGTGGACTTTTACACGCGTGATGT
>NC_056600.1:8448335-8459642 GCF_018340385.1 Cyprinus carpio | reverse complement strand
TTGTGGCTGGCTTAGTTGGTATGGAGGTTTTTTTTTTTTTTGTGTGTGTGTGGTGTCTTTTTTATTCAATTCATCAAACATTATGTTCTTTGAAAGCCAACTCACTAATTATTTTGTAATTAAAAAAATAAAAGATTGCAAAACAAAACAGACTTCAAAAATGACTTTTAAGACTCAAAAAATAAAGAAATTTGATAAAATATTTGCAGTTCATATAAACCTTTTAAAATCTTTATTTTTCTTAGTTTTATTTTTCCTTGGGCACTTTAATAACTTTTATCACGAACCACAAATGTTGCTCTCCTTTTCTGGCCGTCATTTTTTGCCGGTCTAAAACTTTTTTTTTGTGAGTTGAAAAGTTTTGCTTGCGAGTTAAGCGGTCTGCTCAGGGGGGGGTCTCTAACCCACCTAGGATGAAAGCCTCTTTCCTATTGGTCCACTCTCGATTGAAGTCACAGGTTACCACGCCCAACTCAGGTGTTTCCCCAGAATCCACGCCACTGGCGCCGCAGTCTGACAGAAGAGCGAGCGAGGTTGTTTATCCATGACGAGCAACAAGGTCGTGTAATGGGTAAAAGATAAACTAACTTAACATCTTAAACTCAGTGAAAGTCAAACGTTAATTATTATCTCCTCTCATGCTCTCACCATCTAAATAGTAACGTTAGACTAAGCCCGTATGTTAGATTGGATTAGCCAGACGGTATAAAGCGTAGTCCCAATTGTAAAGCGTCAGAACAATATTTTGTCAGAGATTGCTAGATTATGATAGCCCTCCAGTGAAGTAGGTGAGTAACCGCACATCAAATAACAAGCTCATTTGGCCGGTTATGTTATCTATGACCGTATGCACACTCAATTCTATTCGCGGGCACCGCCACAGCTGTAGTCTGCCATTACTTTTCTACACAATTACAACGATTTGGGACCGATGTCTGTACATTCTGACTCCACCCCAGTCTACAACTACTGTTTATTGTGCATTTATAATAACAGGTTTGGTTTTGTACTATCTGTAAGGACCTGTGACAATTGCAAAACTTATTACGTCAGTAGTAAGGACTGATATTCAGGACTTGTCAGCCAGTACGCACTACAGCCTTGCAAGAGGACTTGCTTTTGAAAGACCTTTTAATGAACTAACTTCCCACATTTCCAACATCACATTTTTCTTTGCTGCGTTGCAGGGAAGAGAATGAAGATTGGTGTTGATGTAGGAGCGTACGACGGGTAACACTCAAGACAAAACTTAGACCTTGATGCAAACATCACCAATGTCACAATCACCCTTTCGGGGTTACACAAGCAGAAGCTAAAATTGAACCATTTGTCAATTATCAAATTCCTATTTTACACAAAGTGGTCCTTGCAACATTTTTTTCTTTAATGGTGTAGGCACTTGAAGACCAGTGCCCAATATAGCACAGGAAACATTTTCAGAGTGCAGAATTAGACCTGCCATGCCAGCTTTTGTGGGACAGATACTGGTATAGTAGACGTCACACTGAAGGTAGCAGTGACCCCCTCCTACTGGAACGTGATTTTGTATACCGAGGGGGCCTGGGGTCTGTGATGTTGCTAGGCGTCCACAAAGTGGTTAAAGCCACCCCATGAACATTCGGCTCTGGTGGTCAGACTTTGCAGCTGTTTTGAAACGCCGCTGAAAATCAGGGAAGCATTTTACAGGAACAGCTCCCAATTTACGGGTCAGAACACCAAAAACCCAGACTGTTCCTGGAGAACGGGGAGGGAGGTCTCTGTAATCCTACTTTAAAGGCCTGGTATTATACAACTGAATGAAATACCAGAAAATATGCAACTGTTCACTGCTACAGTGTATTTACATTATTCTGGTCTCTGAGTTGTAGAATATAGTTATGCAGTTAGACAAAAACGTTAAAAGAATGTTCTGTGAAGATGAACGAACTCTACATGAATGAAATTACGATGTGTAAGACATTTCTCTAGAACAGTGGTTTTAAAGCCTGTCCTGGAGTGCACCCTGCCCGGCACAATTTTGGCATGCACCTCTCATCTAACACACCTGATTCAATTCATCAGCTCATTAGTAAGAGACTAGCCCAAAACCTGATTTGGTCTGTGTCTTATTAAGGGAGGACATACAAAATGTAGCGGCGCACGGGTGCCTCCAGGACAGGTTTGAACCACTGCTCTAGAAAGGGTTTTTTTTTTCTTCTTCTTCTGTCACAAAGAAAGTTCAGCAGGGAAAAGTTCCCTCATGTGGAGACACAAGGACAACAGGCCTATTTGATTTTCATGCAAATCGTTTCTGAAAGAATTTTTTCAATAAATTGGGTTTTTTTAAACTTATCAAAAGTTTCTTAAGAAATAACAGATATACAGAGTGCCCGTGAGCTGAACACTAAGCTGTATGTGTGGGTGACAAGGCCAGTGCATTAAAACTGTTCGAGTTTAATCACTGTTCTGTATTAATGCGCTGTCACTCGCACACAGAGAGATGTCTGAGATCGCACAGTGCACACAAAGCAAGCATTCAGAAGGCTCATTAAAACTTGGTTGTGAGTGCCTGCCACGCCGACTTTTATTATCGATACTGAATCGCATGCATTATATGTCTCAGCAAAGGATGGGGTTTTAAAATCGTGTTTTAAGTTAACTAAACTTCAGCCTTCATTGTTTGTAGAGAAGAGATCGTCAGATAATTTTACACATCTCTCTCTCTCTCTGTTGAACATGTATAAATAGTATGCTCCTTCATTTGTATTTTCTGTTTTTTTCTATTTGGGAAAGGCACATCCAGTCACACTGTGAGGAGTCAATGTGACTCCTACTCAGTGACTGGAATGACGCACGTGTTTTTTTTCTGTTTTTTTAATCAAAATGCGCCAGTCAGAGCGAACTGCGCGGTTGGTAAAAGAGTATCTTCATCGTCCCGTTATTTGTGTATCTATATATAGGATATTGTGCTATGATTTTCATGATTGCACATCCTGTGAACAGTTCACAGTACCTTCACTTAAATTATCATTAAACAACAAATTTCTAATTGTAGAGCGTCAGTGACCTTTAATATTTCTCTCGCTAAAATTGTTTGATATTTACTTTGGGGTATACCATTTACAAATAGAAGCTGTGAGCAATTATTGTGAAAAAGTATGTTCCACTAGTATGGCCTGTAGACAGGGTTTTATGGTTAGTCGGGAATACTGTGGTCATGATCGGACAGGCAGAGGTTTCAGAGACAGCCTCCTTGGCCATGATAAGTAAGCGGCAGAGTTCAGATATGGCCCTCTGTGGCATTAAAGGAGGGTCCGTCACCCTTGGAAGCCAGTCCCTAAAACCGCTTGAGGACCAGCCCTAGTAGATTAGGAGATGGCAGCCCTGAGTGATGGTAGGTCCCTCTGGCTAGGAGCGTGACACTTCCGTGACTCCCTACATTAAAGGCGAGCCTGCAATGCAAGGTTTATAACAAGTAATTCAGGAGTCCCCCTCTGAGTCCCACGTACACATGAAGCAATGCAAACGACTCAGATAGCCCACTCAGCAAAATTTGGGAGGCATATCTACTGCATATCAGTGCAAGCTGTGCCACAGATAAGTGAAGTCCTGCACTGGAGTTCTCGATCAGCCATACAATTTGGAGTTATTTTTATTTCTTTTTTAACCTAAAGACAAAGAGACAAGAATATAATCATAATCCAAGAACAGTAACATAACAGGGGACAATGAACACACAAAAAGGGAACCGTGTTACAAAAGAAAAACACGAGCAACACTGAAAACAAATTTAGAACAAATGTAATGGAAACAGATCAGGTTGTTTAATTTGTTCCTTGTATTCCTACATTTCTATCTGTGGATCTTTTAAAGAAACACGATATCGCTTGCGGAACACGACTGGGTGGAGAGTGACAGAGCCGAGATTAGTGTTTGATAATGCACACAATTATTGCCGTCTGAGAGACATGAGAGTTAACCGAAGGACATTACCAGTGATGACCCAATACAGACAGAATGAGAAAGGAGTACTGAATGGGCAACCGCTGCACTCAGATCCCGGAGAAACCAAGAGACTTACGACAAACCAGGTGTCAGAGACCCAGGAGAAGGTCATTTACTCTTACAAGGAGCAAGTGCTCCAGTACTCGTGCGAAACTCAAAAACCAGGACTGATATTGTTCAAGCAGGTTTTGCAACTGTGTGACAACTTTTCAAATACCTTAGCTATAAACCCAAAAGTATTGAAACTGTGTTTTTAAAGTTACTCAAGGTTAGCAAAAAGACTTGGGTTCCTAAGTTACTGGAGTGATAGCATGCTATTTTTAAACCTAGTGAACATAACCAGTATCAAAGGGATCTGGTTTATCATATGGGTGATAGTTGAGAGTAGGCAAGAAGTTTTCAGTAAGTGAGTTGACAAGTTGGGCCCCAAGCTGACAGGCAGAAAGGAGATTTAGAGTGTATGAATCAGCTGTTGCAAACCTCAGAAGGATCTAGTAGTTAAAAAGGTTGAAAACAGGGTGGAACAGAGTTTTTTGGGTTATTTTTTTTTTTTTTCGAGAAGGAGAAAAAGTGGAGGAGCCGATGGGGAAGGAAAAAGCTTGGTAAATGACAACCAGTTTTATCGGAAAAATTACCGAAAGTTTTCCAAGGTGCAATATAGGGTATTCATTGAATAAGATTATGGGTTGAGAAGTTTTTTAATCTCAGAGAAAAGAGTCTTGTGTTTACAGCTGCGCTATTATTAACACTGGAAAGGGTAGAGCGGTGCTAGTGTGAGTGCTTCTGTATATGTCAATACCTCCGTCTGAATACGCAGTCCCATGCAGCATGAGCATGAAGGTGAGGTTTATAGTTTTGTTTTCTTTTTTTTTGTTTTTTTTCTTTCTTTTCCTTCAAGAAGCCTACCCTTCGATTTCATAAACTCTGAGGTTCTGGGCGAGTGAACCATGAGGAGAGCAAATTATCTGACAGAGACCAAAAGACATATAACTCAAAGCTTTTTCCATCAAGTAAATTACAAATGTTTATATACGTTACTAAAGAATCTCGATATATTGATATTTTCAGCACCCGATGAATGGAACAGCGACCTTACATTCCGAAAAAAAAAGGGAAATCGTTTTTACAAGGTGAGAATTGTATTGGTTTGTGTGGTATATTAAATATTATCAGGTTGTAAACTGTTGTAGCTTTTTTAAACTAATTAAAAAAAAACAATAGGAGATATTGGTGTCATGGTTGGTAAAATCGAGATCTCTTGGGTGTTTGCACTTCGTGGTGAACGTCTGTGTGTTCGCGTCGTCACTGATTAGTTTGTGGGCGTCTACCGTACTAATGGTGTCATCAGCAGCAGCTGTTCCACTCATTAGTCATTCCCTAGCTAATTGGCCTTGTCTCACACGTCCTTGTGTTCTGTTGAGATGCGTTGGTTAATTGTCGCTTAAACCCCCCTGTTGTTTGGCTTTCTCTCAGTCTTGTCATTGAGTTTGGATGTTCGGTGTTTTTCCCGGGGGGGAACCTCATCCACTCTACGCACATTCCTACTCAGCCACAAATCACTTACTCTCGGCTATATCCCCGCAGTTCCTGTGCCATCCGTCTCCTGCTGCCTTCGCACCGGATCATCATCCCGGATTCCTCCTCACACCCACCTCACCACCCCAATCTTGGATTGTTGTCTTCCCAGCAAATCATTGTCTTTTTCCTGTTTGTGTATGTATTTTTCATTAAACCGTCTACTCGCTTATGTTTTCCAGTCCTTCTTCCTTCACCCAACAGTCACAGATAGAATGTTTTTTTTTTTGTGTACACGTACACAAATAGCCCAAATCAAATTGCTCGGGTCAATGTTTTCATTAAAAAAATACTGAACAAGTACTACTAATACTAAATTAGTAATTATTTATTAAATATTATCTATTTATTCAAGACTTAATCAATGACAACACATTTCTATGTGCCTTTACTCTCCATCTGGTGGATCGAAGGATGTAGTGCAACTAATGGTTCTGAATCTCAATATATAAATTATTCTGAATACTTAGACTATTTTAACTTTTATCTTAAAACTAATGGCTATTAAAGTTTTTAAGTGTCATTATTTGATCCAGACCACTTTCTAATGTCTCCAAATAAGAACAAAAATGGCTCTGGAGATATGAATGCAACCCAACAGAGGCTCTTTCTGAGTCAGGTGAGCGCTCCTTGAGTAGATAAAAAAAAAGAGAACAGCATCGCTTTTGGTGTCCTGTACGTAAACGACTTGTAATCAATGTTTCGGATTATTTTTTATTAATCTGTGGATATCTGGTGTCTAAACAAATATGTGGACAGGTCATGTTATTCTCTCTTTCTTTTTGTGCTGATGAAAAAAAAAATTTGGTTTGCAGGGAAGTTTTTAAAACCTGATACAATTGAAAGCTCATTAAAATTCAGATCATGAAAAACTCCATCCACACTTGTATTTCTGTATGCTCTGAGATGTTTCGTGATGAGTAAATATTAACGCACGCTAATTTTCCAAAAAAGTAAAGTGATGATAATACTTTATATGGCATTTATTGTATATACAGTACCATAGTACACACAGTAAATGTTTTCCAGAGCGGCTGGGTAGTTAATGTAATCAGATTTCCAAAAATCAAGTACTCATAATTAGAGTACATTCCATTTTAGAAATGCTCAATAATCCAGATTACAGTTACTTTTGGTAACCATTTATGTTTAACGTGTATCTACATCAATTAGTTGGATTATTAGCATGTATATCACTTAGAATAGTAGCACATGTATTAGTGCTAATTAAGCACATATTAATGCCTTTTTCTTCTCTACATCCCTCCTCCTACCCAATACCCTAAACTTAACAACTACCCTTTTATTCACTATAATACAGCAGCAAAATTAACGAATTTATTGAGAGAAAAGTCATAGTTTATTAGTAATAAGCAACTAATAGATGTAAGCCCATAAAATAAAGTTGGTTACCATTACTTTTTTATGGATTACACTATTACATATTATCACACACAGTGGCAGTAAATTCTTCACCAATTTATTGATTCTCCCAAGATGTCATATGTTTTCTCTCTCTCTCTTTTAATTTTCTCTCTAAAAAATCCTACTTTGTGTCTACATTTAGTTTTGTGCTATATGTCACAATAAAAACAGAATGGCTCATGGTACATGTCCAGTAAATCATTTTTCAAACCATGCTTCTGAATTTGGGTGAATAAAAAAAGCGCCTCTCAAGCAATGAGATCAACTTGGTATGACACAAATAATATAATGCAAGTTACTAAATACTCCAATGAAGTGATAAGTAACCTAAATTACATGTGTCAACAACTTACAACAGTCCTCCATCATTTCCCAGAAGGACCTTAACCTGTTGAAGTGAGAAATCTGACCATGAAAGACTTTGGCTGTGGACAAACCAAATAAAATATATCTGGTTTTTTAATGTTCAAGCGTTTAAATTTATTTTGACCATTTTTATGATTTACATCTATTATTAGATTTTTAATCAACCTCACAAACTCCACTGCAGTTCTTACATTAAGCCCGGTTTGGGAAACTCCCTGAATGAAATGTAAATGTCATTTTATAATGGATCTGGTATGGGAGTGGGGTCAAGGCGATCACAAAACGATATTTTTAAATATATTTTCATTCTATTTGCTTGATTTTTTATAATGCAAGCTAGTGGCGTCGTGTTAATGTTAAGTTTTTTAAAACAAGTATAGATGAAAAAAGTTATTTTTGAAAAAGTAGTCAAGAATACATTAGCCTTAAATGACTTACGCTATAACTACAGTTTTCATCATTGTAATCTGTAATCAAGTAAATGGACTACAAGTGAATAATTGGAGGACAGACCCCATTTGAATTGCTCAGAGAAATAATACACACCAGAGATGGTAGACTGGCGGTCCACCAACGTACAAAAAAAGCACTGAACCCAAAAAAACACCAACAATGAATTGATACATAGAGGAAAATATCAAGACGGATAGCAAATCACGTAATGAATACATTTTCTGAATGTATTAACGAGCATATAAGGTATTATACTCCAGAAAAGAAGTTGATAATGGAACGGACAATCCCAAAACAACGAGTGACTTATAGGTTTATGGCAAAGATTGACAAAAAGAGCAGGATGTGTGTCAATGGATGTTGTTTATTACATTTTTTGTAAGTTAATGACTTAACCAGGGTCAAATCTGGTGGCAATAATTTTGTGAGATATTTCTTCCCACAAAACTTTATGTCATTCGGGAAACAAAGGAGGGATTGACCACACACGGTGTGCCAGTTAATTAGTCATCATAAATATTATTTCAATAGCAACATTGCAGAGAAGGAATTGAGGTAATTATTGTCCAAAAAAAAAGAATCTGACTTTGTAATTACACCTTTTGGCATTCAGAAAACAAAGTACCAAACAACAGTGAATGCCACAAAAATCATTGAGCCATTATTAATTGGTTTCTAAAGAGATCAGACAAATTTCCAAAGAAGAACTGAAAGCTATATTAAAATTCACGCCTGCGATACTGTAAATTAGTATTTCAAAACCAAAATCTGAGTCACTGAAAAATTATTGTTATTAGATAACTGGGTTCAAGTTAAAGTGCTTCTCAAAACTCAAACTGCATGCCGTTCCTCGGTTTCCTCCGCTCCTCTGTTCTCCAGCCCGTGACCTGAAACTAATCTAATAATATAAATACCAGTCCACAAAGAAATGTATAAACAACAAACATGTAAGTTCTTTCTATATTTCCTTAAATATGTATAATTGCCATTTTTTGCCCACATTTTATATATTTTTTAAGTTTATTTATACACTTATTTTCACTTTTATTTATATATGTGATTGTCAACATTTCATATATTTTTACATTTATTCAAATGTGTCATAAATTATATATATAGAATAAACATACATAATAATGGAAAATAAATGTATAAATAAATAAATGATGAAAAATAATGTTGGACAAAATTACCAATTATACATAAAGAATGGAATATAAAAGTCTGATTTTTCAAATTTTATTTATTTATTTATTTAAATTTCTTTTTATATTTATAATACTCACACTATTTATTATTTTGGGGGAACTTTTGGCATTCCATTTAATAACAGGCTGTCCGGTAATACTTTCTCTGGTGAGGACGTTTCCTCATGCAGCAACACAGAGAGACAAGACCCCTTGTCTGCTCCTCTTTACAATAAGAATGTGTTTGCTGCCATCTGCTGGACAAATGCAGTCAGCGCAGTTATTAAACAACACATGATTTATTGCTGTTTGTTTTATTCTCAAAGTTGAAACTCCAACTGAAAACAGATAATATTTAATTTAATAAAAACTTCATCAAATATAGCATTAGCGACAATATAGTTTAAACTATGGTGGAATCATATTTTTATTGTTTTCTTGGTTAGAATAAAGAAAACAAACTGAGTAAAATCCATTAATTCATTAAAATTTAGTCATGAGAAATTGGTTCTAGTAAGTTTGTTTAAGTGTTTGAAGTGTTCCAGACTTATCAGAAGTCGTGATCAGAGCTTGTATCTGCTGGTGGTTCAGGTTCAGGTTGATGCTGAATATAAGCTGCATGTGTTTCTGTTTCAATCTGACTTAAGTTTAGTGGACTTTATCTCCCACACTGACTTCTGGACTGACACGAGTCTGTCCCTACAGGTGAAGTGTCTCTTCACGCTGGAGGAGGAGGGTCGCCGCTCATTGGATGGCTGTAAAACAGCGTGACACTGATGATATATGGGAGAAAATCAAAATGCTGCTTTCTGATTTGTCACTGATTGTGTTGATGAATTTCCTCTGATTGTGTCTAAGTAAGGAACAGGAGTTGTCGATTGGCAGATTGTGAGTCTCTCGTCTCTCTTTAGGGAGCTGACAGGAGCAGTTTCTTCAGTGTGTTGAGAGCAGCGTAGACACGGTTGCTGCAGTTCCGCGTGATTGAAGTAAGTGTGTGTTCGAGCTGAAGGACGGAAGGAGGAGAAGCTGTCTGATGTGAGTTCTGTGTGCATGGTAAAACCCTCACCTCTGGTAGGTACATTACTCAGAGTCAAGAGAGGTAATCTATTCTTCAAAATATGCTGAAATAATTTACATGTAATGTTAAACTTTACTACATATATATTGTTTGGGTATTACAGTATGTTTGGTATGAACAATGTGTATTTAGTGTAAGTGTGAGGTTGGTGAATGGTAGTAATCCCTGTGCTGGTCGAGTGGAGGTTTGGCAAGAATGGTCAGTGGGGGAACAGTGTGTGATGGTCAGTGGGATATGACTGATGCTGCAGTGGTGTGTAGAGAGCTGGACTGTGGGATCGACTGTAAAAGCAACAAGTAAAGCTCACTTTGGACCGAGAGCAGGACCAACCTCAATGGCTCTTGTAGGATGTAGAGGATCAGAGACTGCACTGAAAGACTGTAGTTCAAACAGCCAGTATACACAGGAGGCCTGTCATCATGGTCGTGATGCTGGTGTGGTTCTGTTCAGGTCTGTGGAGGCAAAAGTATTCACATTCATTACTCAAGTAGAAGTATAGATACTAGGGTTTAAAAAGACTTTTTGTAGAAGTTGGAAGTATCAACTCAAGCTTTTTTTACTCAAGTAAAAGTGTAAAAGTACTGGTTTCCGTAAAACTACTTAAAAGTATAAAAGTAAAAGTAATGTAAGGGAAAAAATGCCATTAAGAACAAAAAGCTTAGGTCAGCCACACTACCCCACCTCCTCAAAAAACATTTTTTCTAAAGGCCATAGGCCATTATGACTATAATGTTATATTAAAATATTCTTATGTCAAAAATTTGGGATGCACTAGGATTACCTGTTTCAGCCGCAGATATATGCCCATTGAAAATGAACGACTTTAGTACAATGCAAATACATTAAAGAACTAGAGATATGATGACTAGTTGCCTATAAGTATTGTAATGGTGCAAAAAGTCAAACTTCAGAGGCATGTCATCAATAACCTTTAATGGAATGTATTTAATGTACATCCAAGCTTAGCTGCAGGAATCTTGCGAGGGCAATGAAACAAGAAAATTGAATTGTACCCAGGAGCAGGCTTAGTAACAATTACCCTTGTATGGTTGTCTATTTACAATAAACATTAGTGCTGTCAAAATGAATGATTAATCCAAGTGATTAATCAAAAATAAAAATGAAAAATAATTCATAATCCTAATACCTTCTTGATTGATAGCTTCCTGTATTAAGCTGCATGGTTAGAGATTTGGACTTGTAACCAGAAGGTTTGCAGGTTCAGTCTTGGTGAGAGCA
>NC_056600.1:8446903-8447193 GCF_018340385.1 Cyprinus carpio | reverse complement strand
AAAGAAGGCTCAATCGCTTCTCGGGTCGACATTAACACACTGACAAAATTATATTCAGAATTTTAAAATATTTTTATACCACTTTTTAATGTGTGATTGTGTAAAGGTGTTCACGAGATACAGATACCAACCTTTCGCGAACTTGCTTTCAACGTCGAACGAACACTCGTTCTCATGGAGGCGCGGTGTGCACGGAGGGGAGGGGCTGTGTGTGTGTGTGTGTGTGTCGGTTATGGCGCTTGATTTTTTTACAGTCTATGGTGTGTGTGTGTGTGTGTGTGTGTGCGCTT
>NC_056600.1:8446339-8446810 GCF_018340385.1 Cyprinus carpio | reverse complement strand
AAATAGCGTTAAAAAATGAAAGACCTTGACAAAGACGAAAACTAAGGACATTTACTCTATAATTTAATTTTATTTTAGTTAGTTTTGCCAAACACACATTACAGTTTTAGTTAGTTATTTTTTTATTTTTATTTTTTTTCTTGTAATATATTTTAGTTAGTTTTGCCAAATTTCCAGTTAACAACAATGTTTTTTTTTCCCACCCGAGTTTTACGTTTTTTTCATTACATTTTTGCGTTAACGATTATAACCTCTAGTCCCCCAAAACTGATATTTCTGTCCCTTTTGGGGTAGTACCTAGTACCCTGTAATTCGAACTATGGGTCTCAGTAGTCATATTTTCTTTCTATGCCATAAGTATGTGGTAAGTAAACTATTTTTTCTGCAAGACCAAACAGAGCAGGGGGGGAGAGTATTTGTGATTGTTTAATGTTTAATTTCAGCGGAGAGTGATGAGTCTCCTCGGAGTCG
>NC_056600.1:8389985-8446041 GCF_018340385.1 Cyprinus carpio | reverse complement strand
TATTCAATTTTCGATTTTTAGTGATTTTATTTTTACTTTTGATTTTGAGTGATTTGATTGTTTCTGTTCCCTCTGAGTGAAGTGATTGTGTCTGTGCTGAATCTCCTCATAAACGGCCTCAGACATCGTCCTGTGTCTCCTGACAAACCTGCTGTCAGTTCACAACACATGACTGATCACACACTGAATAAGACACAATATGACAGTCTCTGGATCTCTCCTACCTCTCCTCATCACTCTGTTCTGCTGAATCAGTATAAGCAGTGGCACTAAGAGCAGTAAGGGCGCAACTCCCAGAACAATCACAAGTTTCACTGAGGACAGACTCGTGTCAGTCAGAAGTCAGTGTGGAGATAAAGTCACACTAAACTTAAAGCAGATTGATACAGAAACACTGCAGCTTATATTCAGCATCAAACCTGAACCTGGAACACACAGCAGATACAAGCTCTGATCACTGACTGCTCACTTTAGACACTTAACACTTTACTTCACACCCAAAAAACGTTTGACATTTGTGATACATATATAAATGATAATAATCTGAACATTTTAAAGTTATGTTTTGGGACTACTTATTTATATTTTCACAATACTGTTATAATGTTCTAACCAAAAACACTATAAACAGTATGTTAATACATAATAAAATGAACAGGACTCTTTGTGTACAACAAATAGAGGTCTATTCAGACAATATTTGTATATAAATATTGGTTTCTATTCCAAAGATATATTCATTTGGCATTTTATCAAGGACATATGTAGCTGTAGATGTGTGTTTAACACTGTAATGTGTAATTCATCCAGCAGATGGCAACAAGAGTCTTCATTCATGTAGAGCTCATTTCACAGCAGATTCTTTTTACTTTTTGTCTACTGCTATAATATATTCTACAAATCAGAGACAGAATAATGTAAATACACTGTAATATTTCTGGTATTTTCATTCAGTTGTATAATAACAGCCTTTAAAGTAGGATTACCAGACCTCCCCGTTCTCCAGGAACAGTCTGGGTTTTTGGTGTTCTGACCCTAAATGGAGCTGTTCCTGTAAAATGTTCCCAATTTTTCAGCACATTCTAAACAGCTGCAAAGTCTGACCACCAGAGCTGACATAGAGATAATTAAATGGAAAAAAAAATAAATGCAGCCCCATTTTGTTTGTCATCAATGAAGAAGATCTCATAAACTCAGTACTGCAGGTAAGGATAATTTACAAACAAAAGAATATCAAAAGTAAAAAGGACATTACCTTGTGTATTGATGAAGTTGCATTATGTCACACAACAGGCAGCTGTGCTTGTTTTATATTGATAGATATAACATGAGCTGCACTGGGATTTTAATATTCTGTTGTTAAACAGTGTTAAGTCTTAATATATTGTTTTATTATTATATTATTACATATGGTGTATAAGAAATATTTTAAACGTGTTACTGGTAGTTGAATGTCCTTATGTCACTAAAACAATTCCTTGGTTGCGCATGCATTCTTTGCAATAAAGCTCTTTCTGATTCTGAATTACACATATATAACACAGTAATTCTACAGTAAAATATAGAATATAAAAGTAGTTTATAAGTAAAATATAAAAGCCCAGCAGACAAGCAATATCCATAATTTATTTATTGGTTCATAACACGCCTGATCACATACAGTAAGATAATAGTATTTTATTTGATTGAAATCAACCCAAAAGCATTACTTCTCGACCAAATACTTTGGTCTCCCACTTTGCACTAGTCTTAAACTGATAGATGTCTGGAGATATCTCAATCCTAATCTCAGGCAGTTCTCTTGGTTAAAACCCAATGCCCCCAGCAAATCAAGCATTGACTATTGGCTTATTTCAGATAGCCTACTGTTATTCGTTAAAGACTGCGCTATCTTGGCAGCACCTTTGACAGACCACTGAGCTATTTCACTATTATTCAAACCAAATCACAACACTTCAAGGATTAAGGGATCTTGGAAATTTAATTCTGATTTACTTAATAATGAGAGATTCTGTAATAAAGTTAAAGTTTTAATTCTGGAAATAAAGAACAGTAGTAGTTTTAATTCTAATAAAGCTAGATGGGAGTTCCTCAAATTTAAAATTTGTGAATTATCTATTAATTACAGTAAAATACTTGCCAAAGTAAGGAGACATCAGGAACATAATATTATTTATAGATAGATTAATAAATGTTGTAGCGAGAGTGTTTTGAATACTGAAAAA
Source organism: Cyprinus carpio (assembly GCF_018340385.1). Taxonomy (NCBI): domain Eukaryota; kingdom Metazoa; phylum Chordata; class Actinopteri; order Cypriniformes; family Cyprinidae; genus Cyprinus; species Cyprinus carpio. The sequence goes on along the minus strand of NC_056600.1, from coordinate 8,443,816 downwards.
AGCAAAATGGTCTCTCTACAATTGGAACTGGACAATCTTTACATTAAGAAAGTTAAAGGTACATATATACGTTCTAAAGCTAAATGGATAGAAGAGGGTGAAAAAAGTACTTCTTACTTTTGCAGATTAGAAAAAAGACAGCAATCAAGTAACTCAGTGCTTTCACTAATGATTAATGGTGCTGAATGCACAGATCCTACTCTAAAAAGTAAGAAAATCTATCAATTCTACAGTGACTTGTATTCTCCCAGCTTCTCCCCAAGAGAGTGTAATGATTTATTTGATAAAATAATACATTTTATTCCCCACACTGACAATGACTTGGAGAGGTTGTTGTTGTTGTGATTTTGATTTTGATGTTGTTGAACTTGACTCAGCGGTTTAAAACCTTATGTTAAACAATCCATTGAAGAGGGTTCTTTTGGCCCCACCATGAATCAGGGTCTGATTACATTAATCCCTAAACCAGATAAAGATATGAGATACATGGATAATTTTCATCCAATCACGTTGCTTAATAATGATTATACAATTTTCACACATATATGTTAATAGATTAAAAGTGGGCATTAATAATTTAATTAACGAATCACAATCAGGCTTTCTTAAAGGAAGATCTATTCATAATAATATAAGGTTGGTGATGGATTTGGTGGAGTACTGTCACTTGTTAGAGGATTATGGATTCATTTTGTTTTAAGATTTCAAAAAGGCCTTTGATATGATAGAGCATGCTTTTCTTTTTAAATCTTTACAGCTTTCCAGTTTTGGTTAACAGTTTATTAGTGCTATAAAATTGATTTTCAGAGACATGAATAGTTCCGTTTCTCTCCCTTTTGGTACTACACAAAGATTTCCGTGATTGGCCGTGGAATAAGGCAGGGATGTCCATTGTCCTCTCTTTTATTTATTTTAGCTGTAGATATGTTGTCAACTCTGGTTAGTCATGATTTATCTGTGAAGAAATTAAATGTATTTGGGAAAACCTTAGCAATCAGTCAGCTAGCAGATGATACGGCATTATTTTTACAAAACAAAGACCAAATTCCTTTAGCTATTTCTCTAATCAATTGCTTTTGTAAAGCTTCAGGCCTTCAACTAAATCTAAACAAATGTGAACGTTTGGCCCTACACCCCATTCAAGATTTGTCCTTGTATAACATTCCAGTTAAAGAGACGGTGAAATATCTAGGCATTTCTATTTCCAAAGATTTTAAGATTAGTATGAAAGAACATTTTGAAAATAAAATACAAAAAGCCAGTGGTATCTTGAATAGGAAAACAAATTATATAGCAATATTCTTATCAAATATTAGATATTATTATGAAAATCTGGCCAATTACTACTCCCATTATTACACTTCTTTTTTTCAACACGCTGTTCCAACAAGCACTTTAATGTGCAAATAAGATACAGTGTATAGATAACATTGTGCTTAATGGAAAACCCAGTTTATGGACTTTTTGAACACATATTGTATAAAGCAAAATAGTATATCAAATCATTTTGTTATATATCTTATAACATAGTTGAGAACCATCCTTAAAGTTTGGTATAAACAAAATCCCGAAACCTAAAAATCGATTGATTTAAAAAAAAAAAAAAAAAAAAAAAAAAAAATGTTTTTGCATTTTCATGTCTATTCTTGTCATTTTATTTTTAGAAAAACTCAGTTCTGGTGTTCTATACAGAGGACATAGCATAACATATGAATAAAATATCTTTTTTCAAAAATTTTATTTTACCCTTTTTTTCTCTCTTAAGCTCTAAACGATGTAATGACATCAAAAATACAAAATTGACAAAGCTTTTTATTTCTGTTTTTCAGGAGGATAGGGGTCAAAATTTAACTATAATTAAATATAAAAGTAAATAAATAATTAAATTGTATTATTTACAAATTACAATTGTAGCTCTAGACAGTTACCTATGGCTATGACTTTATTAATACAGTTGTCTAATTGATTTTAAAGTCTCAAGCATTCAGAAATCAAACAAAAGAAAATTAAGCAGTTTTACTATGATACAACCATGGTTCTTTTCTGTAAGGGTTGTGATGTCCACATGTTTTTTGTTGAAGAAATTATAGAGGCTGTGTCATCATATACCAAAAAGCTGGCCAAAAATGAAAGATTAAGTGAATATTTGAATTAAATGTTTGGTCAACAAGGATTTGATTGTCCTGTAAGTGTACCAGCAGCAATTACAAGGTCTTTGGCTCCCTTTGCAGGCATTTAATGTACATAAATTATTTATTCTGTATTAGCCTACATTATGTATTTTAACAGTCTTATTAACCAATCATTATTGCCTCATTGTTTTTATTTAATGCATTTTAAGTCATTTTAAAGGGTATTGTTGGCTTAGGTCTGGTTTTATAACCACACACACAAAAAAAAAAATATCTTAATACTTCTTTGTAAATTATTATTTGAAGTAACAAAAACATGGTTAATTTGCAGTTACCAAAGATAAAAGAATGATAAGTTTTGGTGTTATTCGTGTAAAAACCATGACTTATTTTCGTAAAGAAACATGGAAACTCAGAGAGAATATTAGATGCGTTGATGATGGTGAAATTATTTCCGACATTAAAACACGTTATTAACATCAACAGCCAAAAAAGTTTCACAGGATTATGAATGTGCCTGAAAGTTATGCACGGGCTTCGTTTTCATCTTTTTTTTCTTTCTTTCAATTTTTTTTTCTCTGCGGCGTATTGTCTTTTCACTGGCATAGATGTCCATCCATCAGTTATGATCATTTGCATCCAGCAGCAAACATAAGGCGCAAGCGTTCGCGAGCGCGGATGGAGGAATGGCGCGTCAAGGTTTTTTTTTTTTTTTTTTTTTTTGAGCAGCTGGGATGGTGCCCCCCCCCGGGAGTTGGTGCCCTAAGCAGACTGCGTACTCTGCGTATAGGGAGCAGCGGTACTGTGTAAAGATGTCAAGATGTTGATATCCAAAGGGTGTCACAATGTTCAAATGATGTCGAAATACAATCAAGATGGCGATGAAGATGATACTTATACTCTTTGAAAAGAAGACATTAAACATTAAGACATCAGTTGAAGCGTGATTCTTTTAATCAGAAGAAAACCTTCAGGATCCGTTACAGTTAAAGAAATCATTTTTGAAACATTTGCAGTTACCCTACTGTACAAATAAATACGATATTACAACAACATAATTACATAAGTACAGTGAATAACTACACGGTGCATACATTACAAAGTATATATTTATTCAGATTTCAGAATGAACACTTTGACATTTGTGATACATATGTTGAGATGTCTCGTTCAAATGTTCACTACTGTAATGAATATGAATGTCATTTTTTAATAAGCAGGGGAAATTACCAACATTAAACAACCATTTACAGGTTTAGGACATCGGCATTGTAAGAACGTATAGTGAGACTTCAGATATAAATATTGTGACTTGTTAGGTGATGTTTTCTAATTTCTTTTCTCATTGCATGATTTCCTAATGTGTGAGAATACTAGAGCAAAGCATGCTTATGTTGATTTTATTAATAAATATGTGATAAATACTTAAAAATGGGACAATATTATTCTCACAAATTCCATTCCTCCTAAGTTGTTATTTTTAATGCAGTCTTATAAAATATATTGTAATTTTAGTTTAATTATTCCATGATTATTTATTCAAGGGGTTAATATTATGGATAACTAGTTTACAAACTAATTTTTGAGAAACTTTGTTACAGTTAATAATGGTTCATCTTTTAAAGCTTATGGAAAGTGGTTGGCACTTTATCCAAATGATAATTTTCAGAAAGTATGGACAGTCCCAAACAAATTTTTGTTTAATAATAAAATAAAAGAAGTTAATTTTAAAATTATTCATCATTATTACCCCTGCAACATTAAGGTAAATTTATACAAAATCTTTCTCCACTCTGCTCTTTTTGCCAAGAAGAGGAAGAATCTCTTTCACATTTATTCTATTTCTGTCCTTATACTATACAATTCTGGCTTCAGATCTCAGCATCTTTACTTCCTGTATTCTTTTGTCTATGTAACATTTCAGCAGTTAAGGTTCTCTTTCATTCTGTGGTTTCTGATAATAGGGAGCTAGAGGATGTCCTGGACTTTATTTGTATGATGGGAAAAATTCCACATTCACATACATTAAACCTAAATGTAAAATATTCACTTCTGATTTACTTTTGCTTTACACATCACTTCAAAGAATCTCCTCTAATTAAAAAAAGCCTTAAAACATCCAATATTATAAATAAATTCATAAATAAATTGTAATGTTTATGACTGTAAAATAATTGTATATTTATTTAATTACCTTTTAATTGTTATTGTATCCCCCCATATGTTTGTTTTTGTTCTAATGTTTATCTGTTTCTTTCTGATATTGTTAATAAAAAAAAAATTAAAAAAAACTTCAAATGCTAAACCCCCCAAAAAAAAAAAAAAAAAAAAAAAAATAAAAATGCAATAAAGAAACTGAAATCATAAAAAAAAGAGAAAAAAAATAGGGCAAAGCAATATTGCGGCACGGTGGTTTCACTTTTTGTGACGTCGAGAGCAAATATTCATGTCATGTGTTTCTGACAATCAGAAACCAGCCCTGCAGCACATAAAGTGAACAACATGCTTTTCTGCTCAGTAAATTGTTGTTGTGATCTTTGATTTGTGTTTTTGATGTAAACTTGTATATTTCTGTTACTTGTTTCTGCTTTTCGGCCAGGTCACTCTTGTAAGAGATTTTAATCTCAATGAGTTTTTATCCTGGTTAAATAAACAATCAATGAATCACTGAAAAAAAAAGTTACATTTATTTAAAAGGAAAGATTATGGCTCATGTCTGCTGTTGGTAAACTTATTAAATCATTCTACGGTGGGCAAGAGCTCAACATGCTGCAAATTAAAAAACACATGCAATTTAAGAAAACATCTTCATCAATTTGACAACAAACGTGCTGCAAATACTCACAACACAAACAATAAAGAAACGTGCTGCAAATAGACACAGACATCAGAAATGTTTGAGGGAACCGCAAAGTGACGAACACGGCTGGGACATGCTGATCAATGTTTACTCTGAAAGATGAGATTTATTTTAACATTATGTGGCTCACTTTTACAAGTTCCCCTATAAAAATTAACCATAGCCTTTAAATTTATTAATACATTTATTATATAAAAAGTAAATAAAAACAAAAATTGGTTACTATAGTTAGACCATGGTAACCGTGCACAAATTAACCATGGATTTAATACATACCATAGTTTAACCATGGTATGTGTACAACTGTGGTAACAAATGGTAATCAGAAACACCAATAAATAAATAATTACTTTTGTTAGGGTAATTTAGTTGTAGTCTGTACTTGCATGTTTCTTTAATTGTTTGTGTTGGGAGTATTTGCAGCACATGTGCTGTCAGACTGATGAAGATGTTTTCTTTATTTGCTGGTGCTTTTTATATTTGCATGTGTTTTCTGAAATTGCAGTACATTGAGCTCTCAGCTGCCGTAACATTCTAATGTCCTTTAGCAAAATATTAACAGTGAACCATCAGTGAATGATATTTTGATATTTAATATTATGATATTATTAAGCTGAAGATACTGTAATCCATTAATGATGGGTGGTAGCTGAATGCTGAACGATCTGAACTCAACACAATTATGTTTATACAAAGTAACTGATGTCAGAAAATGACAGGTTTTTGTTCTCTCAAATTTCTAAGGCTACTCAATAGAAAAGATTTGTAAAAGCGTCTGGAAAAAGTCAAACACCTTTTGAAAAGGTCATGAAAGCAAAGCATTTTTTTCTGTCAAAAATTTTAATTGTGTATTTCAGTACAGAATATAACAAAACACTGTTAGATTGCAACTGAAACATGTATAGCTAAAACTTTAAAAGCTTTAAAAGTTTCTGAGGCAGTGGGTGAGGTTTGAGTTATACAGCTTCTGCCTGTTTTCCTGGATCCTCCTCCACATCATCATAGTCTGTTATTGGAAAACAAGAGAATGATTCATGTATCAATACATACATTAAAATGCATGATAAAAAACACTACAACACTAAAACTAGCAGTAAATTTAAATGAGCTTTCATAACCACAGAAATGTATCATATAAAGTGATTATAAAGACTAAATTAAGTTGTTAATAACATACCAAACATGTCACTCATATATTCTCTGACATTCTTCACATCATCATACTCCTCCTGAACAGCCTCTGATATAAATGTGGCTATTATTAATTACATGAAACAAATAGACATATATCAGGGGTGACCAATCCTGCTCCTGGAGAACCACAGTCCTGCAGAGTTTAGTTCTGACCCCAATTAAACACACCTGAACCAGCTGATCAAGGTCTTCAGAGTCACTAAAACTTCCAGACAGGGGTGTTTGGGACGAGATGGAGCTAAACTCTGCAAGACACTGACCCTCCAAGAGCAGGTTTGGAAACCACTGAACTACATACTTTATTTGGCACAATAATTTGAAGAAAAATAAATAAAAAACCCTGTTCCAATCTGGAAGGATGTAAATTGAATCCCACACCTGCTTTATCATTGGAGAACTGTTGTATGATGACGACATCATCATAGTTTTCTGGTAAGTCATCTACAACAAAATAATGAAAAATTAAATGCATCCATCAAACGAACAACATTTTGGATATCAAAAATATGCATATATATATATATATATATATATATATATATATATATATATATATATATATATATATATATATATATATATATATATATATATATATATATATATATATACACATACATTGTGTTAAAATGTGTAGAAATAATTGTAAGAACTAAACCTGTAGCATGTCTCAGTCCAACAGTGATTACATCATCATAGTTCTCTGGTGTGATTTGTTGCTCTTCTAAATGATGTAAAAACAGAGCTGAATGATGTTGAAAACTAAATGATGTCAGAGCAGAAGGTAAAGATGGGATAGAAGTACAGGGTGTTTAATGGATTGTACTATTGTTGATCAACATACTAACTGTTCAACTGATGAAACATCTTTCCAAAAAACTTTCAGTAATCAAAACTTTTTGAAAATGATGTGATCTAGGACCTTTGTACAGTGCATGCCACTGTTAATACTGTAAGTCTGTCCCTCACATCCTCATTTTCAACTGCATGAAATAAGCTGTCTACCTTGACTAAGGTCTATAAACAGAAACAGGTTTACTGTTCACAGGCACAAAAGGTTAAAGAAGTGAAACCCATCAGCTGAAGTCACTCACCTGTCGGGCCTTTAGTGCTGGAGAAATCATTATGGTATTCAGGTTTGGCTCTTTCTGCAGATTTTTGCTTTAATAAAAAATATAGAAGTGAATGAATGAAAAAATAAATAAATAAAAAAGTATCTAAATTATGTGTTGAATGGTGTATATAAGATAACTTACTATGTGAATATTTTTAGAAAGTTTTTAATTATATATGCATCACATAACATACAGTACATAGGGTTTAGTAGCGGGTGACATTACTATATTTAAGTCCTCCACAAGAAAGAAGCTCCTCAGCATCTTCATACCCAGAATGCTGTTCTTCAGAAAGGACACTTCCTGTTATGGAGTAGAACCATCAGACAGATGTTCACAATCACAAATCTGCCAAAACCCCCATTTTGATTTATTCACTCATCCCTCTGTATAAAAGTGATATCCTGTTGATGACTACAAATCCAATACTATGACAGTTACTCACCCCTCTCAGTGAAGAGACTGTGTCTGTTAGTGGGTTTGTGCTGATGAATCTCCTCATAAATGGCCTCAGTCTTGTGTCTCCTCTTAGAGAGAGCTGTGAGTGTAGACAGACAAACCTGCTGTCAGTTCACAACACATGACTGATCACACACTGAATAAGACACAATATGACAGTCTCTGGATCTCTCCTACCTCTTCTCATCACTCTGTTCTGCTGAATCAGTATAAGCAGTGGCACTAAGAGCAGTAAGAGAACAACTCCCAGAGCAATCACAAGCACTGGGGGGACGGAGAGAGACGCTGCTGGAGGAGTTTGTGGAGGAGAGACTGATGTTGAGCGCGCTGGAGGAGAAACTGGAGGAGAAGCTGATGTTGTTGTAGCAGGAGCAGTGGACTCTGACAAATCTGTAAAATCTGGCAAAACAGACACAAGCACGTTCAAAGCTAGGAATGTTCTGAATATACTAACATTACACACTTTAAAATGGTCTAAAATGAAATATTATTCCTCAGCGTTTTGCAGCGACCTGCACAGATGAGTCCAGCGTGCTCTTTGTGGGAGCAGTCAGTGTGGTTTTTCAGGGAGAGAGGACAGTCCCACAGGTGAATCTCATTCCCTCTGCACTCGACTCTGTTCAGCCACACAACACCTTCACCAGCACCAAAGCCTGAATTCCCATCAGCCCTCAGTGCTGATCCACAACCCAGCTGCCTGCAGACCACCTGAGCATCGCTGATGTCCCACTGATCATCACAGACTGAGCCCCACACAGCATTATGATACACCTCCAGCCTCCCAGAGCACCAGCCCTCCCCTCCACTCAGTCTGAGAGGAACATGATCTAAAACACACACACACACACACACACACACACACACACACACACACACACACACACACACACACACACACACACACATCACAAAAAAGTAGATACATTATACCAGCAGAGTACTGACAGAACAGCAGCGTCTGCACAGGAGTATGTGTGTGATCAGTTGTATATTCCAAGATGAAATCCTGCTGCTTTCTCATATCAAAACACCATTATCTTACGTCCCTGTTGAAAAAAAACAGCATATGCTGGTTAGGTATGTTTTGAAGCATGGCAGCTGGTTTAAGCTGGTCTTGAGCTGGTCCTAAGCAACTAGGTCATGCTCAGGACCAGCTCATAACCAGCTTTTAACCAGCTCATGACAAACTAAGGACCAGCTTAAACCAGCTCAAAGCAGCTGCCACGCTTCGAAACATACCTAACCAGCATGTGCTGTTTTTTTCAACAGGGGTTGCATTCAACATTCATAATTTTCATGGTTGTTTCTGTTAAATGAACTTACCTGAACACTGTCTCTGATGGGGAGATGTGGAGCATGTCAGAGAGCTTCGAGGAGACTCATGACTCTCCTGTTCTTTAACAACAATTAAATTATTATTAAATGTATTCCACACATCTTCTCAAAGCACTAATAATAAAGGATAACTCTTGTTTTGTTTACTGATGAAAAAAATCATCTGTTTTACCTGAGCAGATGATTCTGGCCACTTCATCGTCACCACAGTTATTCTGTCCCCAGAGTGAAGATGGACACTGCCATAAAGAGGAATCATGTGGTCGACATGTAACTTTATCCAGCCAGTTAGGAGCTGATTTCAGTCTTGATGTAGAATCAGACAAAACACCAGATCTTCCACAGTTCAGCTCTTGACAGATCAGACTCGCTGTGTCTCTGTCCATCTGGTTCCAGCACACATTACCCCAGGATCCATTGTAGAAAACCTCCACATTCCCTTCACAGCCTTCAGTTAACCTGATCTCTTTAAACTCTACATAAAAAATGTCAATTTTAAAATCACAAATTGAAAAATGTAAACATTATGAACACTTGAATTTCGAAATGTGTAAAAGATTATACTTAATTTCAGTGTAAACAGTTTAGCAGCATGTTTACCTGAGCACATGACTCCTACATCCTCCTTGTGATTACAGTCATGTTTTCCCCAGCCTGGAGAAGAGCAGCTCCACAGGGACGTCTCATATCCCTCACACTCCACCTCATCCAGCCATATGGGTCCAGCACCAGGACCAAACCAGGCTGGTACCTGCTGGTTACTGAGGGCCACTCCACACTGCAGCTGTCTGCACACCACATGGGCATCTTTAATATCCCAGGAGTCATCACACACTGTCCCCCATGAGCCGCTGTGAAACCTCCAGCCTCCCTGCACAGTCTCCCCCAGAACCAACCAGCCTGATGGACCCACGACCTGATATTCAGAGAAAGAAAAACACATTATTGATCACAAACAACTGGAGAATCTGCCCAGATGTTGTTGTTCTCACCAAGGCAGGTGATGTGCAGCTGTTGTGTGGAGCTGCAGTTGAGAGTTTGTGGAGAGCTGCAGTTCCCCAGATGAGCTTCACTCCCAAAGCACTGGAAGCCCGTCACACACTCATGAATGTGTTCAGGACTGTAAGAAGAGGAGCCGTAGAAGTTCAGCACAGAGCCACAGGCCAGCTGTCTGCAGACCACAGAGGATTCAGTGAGACTCCAGGAGTCCAGCAGAACTCTCCTCCAGAACTGATGGATGAAAACTTCCAGCTCCCCCTCACACTGTCTCTCTCCAGACAACCGCACCAGACCATCATGAAGAGCCAGAGAGGAATCTGAAATGTGTTAGAATGTAATGAGATAGTGTTTATAAAATACAATAAAGTCAAAACAGTCAAAAAAGTTTACCAGAGCAGATGACTCCAACATCTCGTCTGTGAGAACATTCAGCTCGACTCCATGAAGAGATGGAACATTCTGAGAGTTTTGTTTCATTCCCGTCACAATCAAACACATCAGCCCAGATTTCACCACTTCCCTCTCCAAACCAGTCTGATCCCACAACAGACACAGCAATCCCACAATTCAGCTGTCTACAGAGGACACTGGCAGCTCTCATATCCCAGCATGCATCACACACTGTGCCCCACTCTTTGAGGAACTGAAGCTCCACTCTTCCAGAACAAGTGTCTGAGCTATTTATCAGTCTGAGATCAGTGTAACCTGAGCGAAGTAAAGAGAGTTCAGAAAGAATGCATAAAACATTCTTAAGCTAAGCTGTCATTAGATTGATCACATTATAACTCAAACCTAAGACATGACCTGGAATCAAAAACAAATGAAGAGATGCTGAATATTTATACTTAACCAGAGCAGATTAGTCCCAAAATGTTGTCAAAGGTGCAGTTGTGTTTGAGTGATGATACTGAACAGAATGAAATATGAGATTCATTTCCTCTGCACTGAATCTCTTGTGTCCACATCTGAGTGTCTCCTTTGTCAAAAGCAGCTGCTCCCAGCACCTGTACAGGAGCCCCACAGTCCAGCTCTCTACACACAACCTCTGCATCCTGCTGGTCAAAGACAGTGTCACACACTGACATCCATGTCTGATCATGAAGTATCTCTAACCTCCCAGAGCAAAGATTAGACCCATCAGCAAGTCTGGAGCGTTTATGACCTGTTTATATTGCATAAAAGTGAGCATTAGGTGAGCAGGTTTTGTTTAACAGGTTCTGGATGTGGCAAGTTTTACATCCAATTACATTTTGAACACTCAAAGTGTTTTCTACATATACTGTATACATTTTTTTTTATAATTAAGTTTTTATTGGTTTTCTTTTATATATAACAAAACATACCAGTACAAAATTAAATAAATAAATGCACTGTATACAAAATGATGTATACTATCTTTCCAAAATCGAAGTATCAGTTGTAATGCCGTGATTACACCTACAGTAACAAGGGAAAATTCTTTATTTTTAATCTGAGGAATCTCAGATTTATCTCCTAAAAGACAAATCCTTGATGAAAATGGAAGGTCAAATCCTAAATATCTACCAAGATATTTCAACACAATTTCCCAAAAAGTAGATGTATGTGCCAGTTTCTTTCCAGCATTTATCAATCAGACAACCCATTCTAAAAAGTTGCAATGGTGTATGATAATACCTATGTAATACCTTATACTGGATAAATTTACCTCTTGCTTCCTTTATATACCTTCCACTGTAGGACAAAATTCTGTTCCAAATGTCCTTATCTATGTCACTATTAATGTCTCTTTGCCAAATCAATCTCAAGTTTTCACAGTTCTTATCACCAATCCTTAAACTGAGTTGATAAAATTTTGATGATTTTTGAAGGGGTCTAGGTAGTTCACAAAAATTTTCTAAAACATTATTTTCTTGTCCCATAGAAATCTTTGCCACCAAACAGTTTCTAATCTGTAAATATTTCCAGAAGTGATCCTAGCCTTCTAAATGAAATTTTTCTTTTAAATTAGTATAGGATAAAAGCTTATCATCACTAAATAAATCCTTTAGAGTACGTATTCCATTTCTAAACCATTGTTCCCAAAACAGGGGCTTTTTCCCTACCTTAACATAAGGATTATTCCATACTGGTGAGTAATGCTGACACATGTGACAAATCTTACATTTTCTGTGAACGATTTTCCAAACCTCTTTAGAATGAAGCAATATTGGGTTGGTCATATGATGCTGTAAATTCCCCTCTGGGTTTTGTGAAAAGGCCTCTATTGGCCGAAAAGGTAAGTAAGTTGTCGTTCTATTAATACCCAATTAATAATCCTCCCGGTGTCTAGTGAGCTTAGACATTTCAAATGCTATTTTATAAAGCTCTACATTCGGTAATGCTCCATCTCTAGGCAAACAATTTATTAGCGCCAATCCTGGGTCTTTTACCTTCCCACAAAAATTCTTAATCATAGCATTATATTGCTTATATATCTGGTGAGGTAAAGTAACAGGGACCATCCCAGATATGTAATTAAACTGTGGTGCTATCGTCATCTTTATTATATTAACCTTTGAGCCGGTACGGTCCCACTATTTCTTAGCGGTACGGTCCCACTATCCAAAAAGAATCGGATTCCTTATTTCGATTCCAAAGGTTGCCCCAAGGGGGCGTATGGTCTTTTTCCAACAAACATATGGGAGTCTTAGAACGTTCATTTAAATTCACGAAAAAAGAAAAGTGACGTCGCATAGGATGTAGGCCTAGCCTTCCGTTTCAGAAGCCAATTCACCAAGCCATAATTCAACAACTGAGTGTTTTCGATTCGGCGTTATTTACGGTTGGCTGTCCGCTGAGCCAGACAGAATAGACAGACGTCAATGCTATGCTTTTTCTTATCACCATGATAATTTAATAATTCATATTTTAGGTGACAGATAAACCATGACATCAGTTAAATACACAGTTTGTTAATATTGTGCAAAGTAACTTCATCATTAGCTCAAACACAACTTACTTATTCCAAAAATTTGGAATCGAAACAGCCCTAGGTCCCCATATAAAGCATAACTGCCAAATTCAAACTGTGTTTTCGCGCGTAGGCTGGCGCTGAGCCAGAGACAGACGTGCACTGCTCTTTCTTAACCACATAATTCATATTTTAGGTTTCAGACATTTAAATACACATAAATACTATAAAAACAATACATTTAGAGTTTTAAAAATACACGCATATGTCTATGGAAGCAACAATAATAATCCATTCAAATTTAATTTGCAGATGTTTTTTATTCATATCAGATACACATAGTGTAAGTAACTATAAAGATCACTCTATTCTTCACCCAGTTCACCGGCCACTTATTACCTGTATTTCGGGAGAGATTGATGCATTCACGTGCTATAAATCTGACTGACAGAACTCTGAACTGCAGCGCGAACAAACATGGCGGCGCCCGTCTCACATTACAGATCCCGATCAAGATCATTTAGAAAGGGTTTTTAAATGAACAAACACACTCATTTACACATATTTATGAATCGGAATATCGGATTGTTCATGACATGGTATGCAAGTTTGTGAATATTTGAAATTAAAAAAAGGAAAAACGAAATAAAAGCGATCCATCTGTCATACAGTGTTATTGTAGACGCGGTGTGTCACGTGACAAGCCTGACGCGTCGCCATGGAAACAGTAAGGGGAACGTTCTTAAATAACGGTCGTCTTAAAAAAAACTCACTCTGGGGGGACCGCTAGAATATTTTAAACTCACCACTGAAAAGGTTAATCTTTCCCCACAAAGTTAACAATTTTCTTCCAACTAATTTTGTTTTTATTTTCTGCAACAAAGGTACCATATTCAAATTCAATATATTCTCTAAATTAGGACTTAAGTGAATACCTAAATATCTAATCCCTTTATGCATCCATTTAAACCTAAATGCACTGACTAAGTGACTGAGGAAGCTGATACTGGCATAGCCTCTGACTTATGCCAGTTGATTTTATATCCTGAAAATTTAGAATAAGATTCAGTCATATTAAGGAGTACTGGTAAGGAGCATGCAGGGTCTTTAACTACTAGCAATATGTCATCGGCATATAACAGTAATTTATGTTCTCTTTCCCCTGCAAATACACCTTTAATTCTTGGTTCCTCTCTAATCATTGAAGTAAGCGGTTCCAAAACTAATGTAAAAAGTAGTGGACTAAGAGGGCAGCCTTGGCGGGTAGACCTGGATAGATTAAAAAAGGATAACGTTATTCCATTAGTTATTACAGCTGCTTTAGGATTAGAGTAAAGGATTTTAACCAATTTCACAAAACCTGAACCAAAGCCATATTTTTCTAATGCTGCGTTCACACCAAACGCGAATAGAGCGTCAAATTCGCGTCTACCGCGTCTAGTTTGCCGCTTGAACATTTTGAATGCATTCGCGCGTCTAGAGCGAAATAGACGCGCATAGAAAGCAAAAGTTGAAGCGAAATTGACGCGCGTCCGAGGCGAAATCCGCTTCTTGTGGGAGGGGCAAGTGCTAGGCGGTTTGTTTGTGTGTATGATGGCTGATGTTGATCGAGCATTCGAGGCTTTTCCCACTTTTTCCTGCACATGTCCTCTGAATAAACACATTATCTTGTTAGCGAAAAGTAGGGGGAAAATACTTGTAAAAAACGACGGGAAGGCCGCGGGTCGATAAACATGTACGTGACTCAAAAGTTAAATGTGTATTCATCCGTGTCCTTCTGGATGCGGTTGTTTCCTGTCCTCTGACAACGGCCACGAGCGTTGTCTTCCGTGTCTGGGCATTCAGCATGCTGAAGACACGTTCGTGGATGGTTCATGCCTGCACTGCATGTGTGACCATGGCAACGCTGTGATCGCATCTCTTCTTTCTTAAAGGGAAAGGAGCAGACCCCTCTTTCACTAACCGTCCCGGTTTCTCTGCCACGAGCAGAGGATGGCCGGCTAGTTTTCTGGGAGATTTGAGGGTGACAGTGAGAGCTTCTCCGCCGGGCCACGCCGCACGGACCTCTCACCCCTTCCGCAGTGCTTGTCCTGTGCGGCTGCTGGGTGATTCTGCTGGGCTGTCTTACAGCAGTCCCAGCATGTTATTCAGTTTGCCGCCAGGGGATCAGATGTCGATTGCAGCATCGGGGGATGGGCTATCGACCTCTGAGGATGAAGATTTGATGGGGCAACCCCCCTCGGGTGTTGTCACCACTTCTAAATCGGACCCAGAGTTGACGTCCATGCTTGCCCGGGCAGCTGTGAGCATCAGGCTGGAGGTGAATACACTGCCCAGCCTGGAGTGCTCATGGCTGTTCGATTGGTTCTCGGTTTAGAACTTGGCTCACAACCGCGTTTTGCTCTGGTTCCTTTCTTCCCGGATGTGCATGGGGAAGTGACGTAGTCGTGGATGGCCCCTTTTTACGGCCAGAAGCCGCTCATTTCCTTCCTCCATTCTCACTACCCTCGATGGTGGGGCAGCTAGGGGGTGCGTCGACATTCCCCAGCAGGAGAGTGCGATTGCGGTGCACTTGTGTCCGCAAAACGCCGCCACTGGGAGGAATAGTCTGCGTCTCCCGTCCAAGGCCTGTAAGCTGTCAGCCGCTCTCGCTGCCAAGGCTTACAGTGCTGCTGGCCAAGCTGCCTCTGCCCTGCATGACATGGCTGTCCTGTAAATTCACCAAGCCAAGGCTTTAACAAATGCATTAGGGTAGAACCAACCCGAGGTTGATGCAGGAGCTGGGCACGGTGACTGACCTCACCCTTCGGGGCGACGGAAGTCACGACGCAGTCCCTCGGGAAGGTGATGTCCACTCTGGTGGTACAGTAGTGCCATCTCTGGTTCAGCCTGGTCGAGATGAGAGACGTTGACAAAGTGCACTTTCTTGACGCTCCCATCTCCCAGGCTGGCCTGGGCGGCGACGCTGTCGAGGGCTGTGCCAGCAGTTCCCGGCAGTACAAGTAAAGTGTCGTGGGCCATGCCTCAGCCTGCTCGTCGCCGTGGGCACCCTCCTGCGTCCTCCACATCGGCTCCGCCCCATGTTGAGAGTTCTTCGAGTCCGGCGCGTCAAGCCCCACACAGGAAAGCGGCGCCCCCCCATGTCACATCCAGCCGCGAAATCGTCCAAGAAGACGATGAAGCGGCCCTGACACAGGCAACTTGGAGATGTGGGAGTCTGCTCTTCAGGAAGTGGCGGAGACAGTGTCAGGCCGGCTGGAGAATTATTTTTTTTCCGCTGCTGGTCCAACGGCCAACGGTACCCACATTTTCAATAAAAGAGCAATTTCCCTTTCCTCCGAGTTGCAAGGCTCGTGGGTTGACAATGAGTGACGCACTGCCTCCTTATTCTCACCCACGAAGCCCCCTTTCGCCAGTGGCCAAGAGGTTGTGGTTCGGAGACGCAGCTCTTCTCCACGCATCTCTGGCCAGTTCCTCCAGGAACATGGGGAGTTTTGCTGTAATGCCTCAGAACGCGATACTTTCTGGGCCATCCAGCACAACTTCCCACCACTGCACCACTGCAGGTATGTCGATTGTCCCTTTGGTCCCACTTGTACAGAGTTTGGGGGCGTGGCTTGCACTGCCCAACCCATCACGCTGGCTCATTCGGATGATTTGACTCGGTTACATGATTCAGTTCGCCCGACGACCTCCCAAGTTCAATGGTGTTCTCGAGACTTCAGTGGCAGTCCGGGGCAACTCTGTCTTGAGCGAGGAGATTGCTGTCCTGCTGGCGAAGGATGCAATCAAGCCGGTCCCTCCAGCTGAGATGAGGAGCAGGTTTTACAACATTTACTTCATCATACCCAAGAAAAGCGGTGGCCTTCGGCCTATCCTGGATCTACAAGTCTTGAATCGGGCCCTGCACAAGCTCCCGTTCAAGATGTTGACGCAGAAACGTATTATCAAATGCGTCCAAACCCAGGATTGTTTTGCAGTGATCGACCTGAAGGACGTGTTCTTTCATGTCTCGATCCTCCCTCGCCACAGACCGTTTCTGCAGTTTGCGTTTGAGGGTCGGGCATGGGAGTACAAAGTCCTCTCCTTCAGGCTCTCCCTGCCCCCCGTGTCTTCACGAAGGTCGTGGTGGGCGCCCTTGCCCCACTCTGGGAAGTGGGCATCAGGATCCTCAACTAACTCGATGACTGGCTCATCATGGCCCGGTCCCGAGAGGAGTTGTGCGATCACAGGGACCTGGTGCTTCGGCACCTCAGTCAGTTGGGGCTTCAGGTCAACCAAGAGAAGAGCAAGCTCTCCCCTGCGCAGAGAATCTCTTATCTCGATACGGAGTTAGACTCTGTGAGTATGACTGCAAGTCTCACCAGCGAGCGTGCCCAGTCAGTGCTGAACTGCCTGAGTTCCTTCAGAGGCAGGGCAGTGGTACCACTGAAACACTTTCAGAGGCTCCTGGGGCATATGGCATCCCCAGCTGCAGCCACGCCGCTCGGATTGCTTCATATGAGGCCACTTCAGCACTGGTTGCACTCCCGAGTCCCGAGATGGGCATGGCGCTGCGGTACACATCGTGTCACCATCACACCGAGTGTGTTGCCGCCTATTCACAGCCCCTGGTCAGACCTTGCCTTTCTACGGGCCGGTGTGCCCTTAGAACAAGTGTCCTGGCATGTTGTTGTCATGACAGATGCCTCCAACATGGGCTAGGGGCACGATGTGCAATGGGCAAGCAGCTTCAGGGTCCTGGACAGGACCTCGACTGCTTTGGCACATCAGCTGTCTGGAGTTGCTTTACGGCGGTTTCGGCCGCTGTTGCTAGACAAGCACGTGTTGGTCCGCACTGACAACACTGCGACTGTTTCATACATCAACCGACAGGGCGGTCTATGATCACGTCGCATGTCTCAACTCGCCTGCCATCTCCTCCTCTGGAGTCAGACGCGGCTCAAATCAATGCACGCTGTCCACATCCCAGGGGAGCTCAATCGTGCAGAATAAGGGAAATCACGAAAGCTAAGTTTTCTCGGGGAATGGCGACTCCATCCAGATGGTCCAGCTGATCTGGAATCGATTCGGGGAAGCCCAGGTAGACCTGTTTGCTTCCCACGAGTCCTCCCACTGCCAGCTGTACTATTCCCTGTCCCAGGCCCCTCTGGGCACGGATGCACTGGCACACAGCTGGCCTTGGGTTCTACGCAAGTATGCGTTTTCCCCCAGTGAGCCTGCTAGCAAAGACACTGTACAAGGTCAGGGAGGATGAGGAACAGGTGCTGTTGGTCGCACCTTACTGGCCGACCCGGACCTGGTTTTCGGAATTCATGCTCCTCGTGACAGCCCCTCCCTGGCGCATCCCCCTGAGGAGGGACCTCCTCTCTCAGGGGCTGGGCACCATATGGCACCGGCGTCAAGATTTTTGGAACCTTCACGTGTGGCTTCTGGAAGGGAGGTGGAAGACACTATCACTATCATTCTTCACTTCTACAAGGCAGGCCTATGCTTTGAAGTGGATTCTGTTCACAAATTGTTGTTCTTCTCACCGAGAACACCCCGGAGATGCTCGGTCAGAGTCGTGCTTTGTTTCCTGCAAGGGAGGTTGGAGTGTAGGCTGTCACCCTCCACCTTGAAAGTGTATGTGGCTGCCATTGCAGCCCATCATGATGCAGTGGACGGCTGGTCCCTGGTGAGGCATGACTTCATCGTTAGGTTCCTGAGGGGTGCAAAAAGGTTAAATCCTCCTAGGACACCCCTGATACCCTTCTGGGACCTCTCTATGTTCTGGCTGGACTTCAGAGGGGTCGCTTTGAGCCGCTTGACTCAGTCGAGCTGAAGTTCCTGTCTAGACAGCGCTCCTGGTCGCGCTTACTTCCATCAAGAGGGTCGGGGACCTCCAAGCATTTTTGGTAAGTGAAGAGTGCCTTGTGTTCGGGCCGGCCTACTCTCACGTTGTCTTGAGACCCCGGCCTGGATATGTGCCCAAGGTTAGTTTAAGTCTTTGGTTCTTTTAGATAAATAAAAAACATTTATAGTGAATTGTTGGCTTTCTGGAAAGTATGTTCATTTACTGTACATGTACTAAATTCTTGGTAGGGGCTCCTTTTGCTTTAATTACTGCCTCAATTCGGCGTGGCATGGAGGTGATCAGTTTGTGGCACTGCTGAGGTGGTATGGGAGCCCAGGTTTCTTTGACAGTGGCCTTCAGCTCATCTGCAATTTTTGGTCCCTTGTTTCTCATTTTCCTCTTGACAATACCCCATTGATTCTCTATGGTGTTCAGGTCTGGTGAGTTTGCTGGCCAGTCAAGCACACCAACACCATGGTCATTTAACCAACTTTTGGCAGTGTGGGCAGGTGCCAAATCCTGCTGGAAAATGAAATCAGCATCTTCAAAAAGTTGGTCAGCAGAAAGAAACATGAAGTGCTCCAAGATTTCTTGGTAAACGGGTGCAGTGACTTTGGTTTTAAAAAACACAATGGACCAACACCAGCAGGTGACATTGCACCCCAAATCATCACAGACTGTGAAAACTTAACTCTGGACTTCTCCACCCTTCCTCCAGATTCTAGGACCTTGGTTTCCAAATGAAACACAAAACTTGCTCTCATCTGAAAAGAGGACTTTGGACCACTGGGCAACAGTCCAGTTCTTCTTCTCCTTAGCCCAGTTAAGACGCCTCTGATGTTGTCTGTGGTTCAGGAGTGGCTTAACAAGAGTAATACGACAACTGTAGCCAAATTCCTTGACACGTCTGTGTGTGGTGGCTCTTGATGCCTTGACCCCAGCCTCAGTCCATTCCTTGTGAACTTCACTCAATTTCTTGAATCGATTTTGCTTGACAATCCTCATAAGGCTGTGGTTCTCTCAGTTGGTTGTGCATCTTTTTCTTCCACACTTTTTCCTTCACACTCAACTTTCGTGTTAACATGCTTGGATACAGCACTCTGTGAACAGCCAGCTTCTTCTCCAATGAATGCTTTGTGGCTTACCCTCCTTGTGAAGGGTGTCAATGATTGTCTTCTGGACAACTGTCAGATCAGCAGTCTTCTCCATGATTGTGTAACCTAGTGAACCAAACTGAGAGACCATTTTGAAGGCTCAGGAAACCTTTGCAGGCGTTTTGAGTTGATTAGCTGATTGGCATGTCACCATATTCTAATTTGAAAGTGAATTGGTGGGTTTTTATTAAATGTGAGCCAAAATCATCACAATTAAAAGAAACAAAAACTTAAACTACTTCAGTTTGTGTGCATTGAATTTATTTAATACACGAGTTTCACAATTTGAGTTGAATTACTGAACTAAATTAACTTTTCCACGACATTCTAATTTATTGAGATGCACCTGTACATTACAAAACACTACTTTAACATGGTTGAGCTTTGCTTCTATGCAGAGTATATGACCTTCCTTGTCTTTGTGTTGATTCATCAATACAAAATGTATTTTCTTCCTCACACAGAATTATGAAACACATGTCCGACCCAGTCATGTCTAAGTTTCAAAGCTTCCTTTTAATCTTTAAAATGCATTTCTTGTAAAAAGGCAACGTCAGTTTTCCTGATCTTACAATATGCAAGTATTTTTTTCCTTTTAACAGGTGACCCACAGCCATTTATATTCCAAGATATGATATTTATACATTGTCTATCCATCACACGCTGTGTAAAACTGTGCACCTGTTGTGCTCCGATGCAACTTGCTTGTTAAGTTCCAAAAATAAATAACAAATAAACCTTTAACATACAAACTGGTATTATACCCACAGTCATTTCTGATAGAAAACCAATTATTTAACTTCCAACATTTTTGTGAACAATGAAACCTTGAAAAACATACAAAAAAACAAAACAAATAAGGGAGAAAAAACTAAACTCAAAACACTGTACTTAAGGGGCAGTGAGCCCACTTCTGGGTCAAACATTTGGTCCTTGATGCTAGCGGTCAGAGCGCACTCGCTGACTTGGGAATACAGACCCCAAAGCTTTTCCTGACCCACCATTTCAACAACGTATCATAATACCTCGACTTACATATTTCAAGTCACAGCAATTTACTCGTCACCTCCTTGTAGTTGGATATGCTCCTTTATATATCTTTCTGCTTCCACGTGGTCAGTAAAACTCTCCTTTTTTTCCTTTCCAAGTAAACTTCAGAGTGATATGTCGAACTTCACGGTCCCAGAGTAACCTTTTCGCTGTGGAGAAATTTTTCCTCATCATTGCTCTCTCTCTTGACATATCCTCGAAGATGGAAAGCCTGCATTCCTCCCATTCAAATCCCCTGCTCTTTTTCGCTGCTGCCAGGACTTTCTCCCTCGCAGTACATTTTATAGTTTTGATGAAATCGACGGTGGGACGTTTATGATAATTTGGACCGAAGATGCTATAGATTCGCTAGGTGTTGATGTTTCACCGTGTCTAGATTAGCATATCTGACAGGCTCTTTTGGACATACTTGTTCATTTTGCAGCCTACTTCTTTCCCCTCTTTAAGGCCGATTATTTTGATGCTATTCTGCCTACTGCGATTTTCTAAATCCTCAGCTTTTTTCCAGAACTCATCTACAAGTTTCGCCATCCTCTCAGTATCACCAGTCAGGCAATTCGTTGAATCTTCCACGTGCAAGATGCGATTCTCGGCTTCGTCGAGTCTGGCCTGTACGGAATTAATCGTCTCTTTAAGTTCTGTAGTAGTCGTTTTAATAGTAATAACTTAACACTTGCTACCCCCTGCAAAGTAGCGTTCATTTGACTAATTTCAGCGAAAAGATCTTTCAAGTTTGGGTTTTGACTGCTTGACTCTAGTGACTGGGAATCGTTAGCTTCTGAGGTCGTTGTTTTCAGACGCGTTTGCACTCCTCGAATTGGTTGCTTGGACGATGTCATTTTGTCGTTTGTCGGATGCTTCAAGTGAAAAGTAAGTTATCTATCGAAGTTTGATTAAATTTGCGAAGCAAATATATACTAAATAATGTAATTAATGGTGGGTATCCGAGCGCTTCTCTAGCGTGCTGCCATTTACCAGCTTGCCATCCCGTGACTCATGTATACATTTTTAAATGTTTACTGAAAGGGTTTTTTTAATTAAATTTCCAAAAAATGAAAATTGTAATCTCATTGCATTGTTATTCACTGAAAATGCCTCTTGAAGCTGGACAGTTGAGGTCAACAATGCCTTTAACTATGGATGGTGTACTGTAAATATTTTTTTAAATCATTGTGAAAATGCAGTATAATAATCATGGCAAATTTACATTATTTTCAAGATGCCTTATTCTTAAGTGGTAATTAATTCTAAGAATACAACAGACATGTTTAAATCGGATATGGAGCTAACCACATCCAAAAATAGCCTATATATCTTTATTTTCTTAATATAAGACAAAATTATCAGAAAGTGAGGAACACTTTGAGGTTTAAATTTATTCACCTGAGCATATGACACCAGCATCATGATTATGGGTGCAGGCATGTTTATTCCATCCGGCTGACCCACAGTTCTTCAGTGTAGACTCTGTTCCTAAACATGTTAAAACACTCATCCAGATTGGTCCTGATCCTTGACCAAAATGGGCAATACCCAGAGCATCTACAGGTTCTCCACAGTCCAGCTCTCTACACACCACTGCAGCAGCAGGCATAGCCCAGTTATTATGACACACTGTTCCCCACTGACCTCTATGAAAAACCTCCGCTCTACCAGCACAAGGACTGTTACCCTTTACCAGTCTCACATGCATTTACATCTAAGAGAGAAAAGACAGAGACGAAAATCAATCAATCATTCTAAATAGATTTCATTGTGTTTAAAATTGGCATAACTACTCAAATAGATCAAAAAGTAGACAAAACTAAAAATAGAAATATATTTAAAAAAAAAAAAACACAGAATTACAGTGTTCTATTTTTATGAAATTTAGTTCATTCTCTGAAGTTGTGGGTGTGGTGAGGGCCACAACAAGTGCAATGGGATGCATATGATCCTAGTTATGCTACTAATTGCTCTCATATTAATCTTCTTACCAGCACACTGAAGCGCCTGGTGATCATCATGAGAGCAGCTGTGTTTCTGTGATGCTGGACACATTCGAATCTGAGATTCATTTCCTCTGCACTGAATCTCTTGTGTCCACATCTGAGCGTCTCCTTTGTGAAAAGCAGTTGCTCCCAGCACCTGTACAGGAGCCCCACAGTCCAGCTCTCTACACACAACCTCTGCATCCTGCTGGTCAGCAGCATCACACACTGACATCCACGTCTGATCATGAAGTATCTCTAACCTCCCAGAGCAGCGAGAACCTTCAACCAGTCTGACTCCTGAAGTAGTGAGAGAAAATGAAATAAAAGTTCCATAACCATTGTTATCATAAACTTTTAAACAACCACATTTATCTAAAATAAAAAGGCAAGTCTTTATAATAACTTTGGCAATAACATTTACTGACATTATTGTACCATTCAGTAATGCTGACAGATCATTATTTTATGTGCATTCAAATTGTTACAAATGTTATTAAACTATGATAAACTTTTTTGTGAATGTACATGAACTATTAATACTATCATTAGTCTTGGCCTAAGATCGCACAAACAAACACTGAAGGTGTACAGTACTTAATGCCTTTTTTGGAAGGAAAAAGGGCAAACACTTGTGATACCGGGTTTGTACAATAAAAGCTTCTGATGAAGAGTTAATAATTGCATTATTTGGATTTACATTTACATTTTACTTTTATGCATTTGGCACACATTTATGCACATAGAAAAATCTACTTACAGATCCATTCAAGATTAACATTTTATCAGTTCATGCATTCCCTGAGAACTGAACCTAAACCTTGGTGTTGCTAACACTTAGTGTTAAAAAAATTATATAAATCTTTGGAACTAAAATATAAGGCATGTGGATCAACAGTGATGTAACAGGTTAAATTTTAGAACAGCTCACCTGAGCAGATGACTCCAGCATCTGTATCATGATTACAGTTATATTCATACAACAGAACTGATCCACAGTTCTTCAGTGTAGTCTCTGATCCAGTACACATCATACGATTAGTCCAGATTTGTCCTGATCCTGGTCCAAAATGAGCACCACCCACAGCATCTACAGGTTCTCCACAGTCCAGCTCTCTACACACCACTGCAGCATCAGCCAAATCCCAACCAGCGTCACACACTGTTCCCCATTGACCTCTATGAAGAACCTCCACTGTCCCACTGCAAGCGACTGTTCCATTAACAAGACGCACACGGTTTATTATTTCAGTGCACAGTAAGGGGAACAGAAAAATTAGAAGAGATCTATCAAAAATTAAACAAAATCAGAAGATTTGACAAGATTTAAGTTGTAAACAGTCAACACAAACCTGCACACACCAGTCCAGCATCATTTTCATGAGAACAATTGTTTTCATGTGATGGTGATGTTGGACAGAGGTGAATCTGAGACTCATTTCCTCTGCACTGAATCTCTTGTGTCCACATCTGAGCGTCTCCTTTGTCAAAAGCAGCTGCTCCCAGCACCTGTACAGGACCCCCACAGTCCAGCTCTCTACACACAACCTCTGCATCCTGCTGGTCAAAGACAGCGTCACACACTGACATCCACGTCTGATCATGAAGTATCTCTAACCTCCCAGAGCAGCGAGAACCTCCAACCAGCCTGACTTCAGAAAGAACATAAATAATTATCATTCTGACCTCCCAGAGCAGCGAGAACCTCCAACCAGCCTGACAGATGCAGAACGTCTTTACAACAACATGAAACATGAGACTTTTCAGGTGCAGTGTTGCCAACTTAGAAATTTTGTTGCTAAATTTAGCAACTTCTCACACGACCCTAGCAACTTTTTCTTCCAAAATCACCTAGCAACAAATGTAGCATTTTTTTTTTTTATTTATTTGGCAACTTTTAGCAACTTTTGATAAGTGACATTTTCCATCTAAATTACACAAGAGGAAACCAAAGATGCCTAGCAGTACACACATCACATGAATTAAGTCGCTGCTATTTGCAATTGTTCAATTTAATGATAATAATTGTTAATTTATGATACACTTTGTTAGTAGCTTGTATCTGCGATTGTTGATCTGTTAGTACACAGTAAGAAAAATATCTAGAAAAATGGAAAAGGTACTTGTAATTTTCCAGGACATTATCTTTTACCCATTATTCATTATCCATTGTAACCCTGTAACCTGACCACATAAAATACAGTGAGTAATTTAAAATGCATTTTTTTAAAAAAAACCTGTGAAACATCAATACAGAAAATTCCTTAAAATTAACACAGTAGACTGTGTCCTATTTTTAGAGACTTTTCTTAGACTGTAGCATCCAACTAACACTGCTTAAAACTATAATTGTTTAATTGTTAGTTTACTAAAAATTAATTAAAAATTAAATTGTAATTGTTCAAAAATGTGTAAGTGTTCAATAATTCAATGTTGTATTTAAAAATACAGTTATATTTTAATATTACACTATATTATTTTACAAACAAATCTAAAGTAACATATATAAAATATAATTTTTGCTGAGACTTGATGTAGTGACACAATTTTGCGTTGTAGTTACATAATGATGTCATCATGCAATGACATCACAACATCATTTAGCAACTTTAAGCAACAAATCAACCTTCCTTTAGCAACTTCTCCTGAAAATTAGTTGGCAACACTGTTCAGGTGCAGACTCCAACTTAACCTCAGCGAAGTCAAATGTGCGTGGAAAAGGTACAGGTGACGAGGGAGCTTCAGTAGAACAGTGAAGATGAGATGTTGTCAGGGCATATGCCGGTAAAAACTAATCTTCCTGTCCTGTCAGCCGTTATAATGTGCTCTGCAAATGCAGTGGCGCGTGCTGTACTACAGCACAAATGATACTATGTATAATATGAGCATACAATGTCGTAGTTATGTCGTCAGTTAATTCATAAAGTTACCAAAAAGGCAATTTAAGCTGCCTTAAACTGTGCAGGCAAGTATTTGATATTTGAGTCAGAAAAACATGTCTCTGAAATGCAGTGGTTTTCGATGTCCTGGAGCAGCCCAGCACTGTCTCCCTTATCAAACACACCCAATTCAACTCAGCTCATTATTAGTAAAGACTTTTAGACTTGAAGAGGGTCAGAATAGGATGTTTGAATGGGAGTTTGATTAAATTCCCTAAAATAAGGTCTGTGGTTCACATAAGCTCAAGATACTTTCCCGTTTTATTCTGCGACATAAAACACACCAGTTACACCCCACTCGTGATTTTTTTAAAGGGGTCATATGACGTTGCTAAAAAGAACATTATTTTATGTATTTGGAGTAATGCAATGTGTTTACGTGGTTTAAGATTCAAAAAACACATTCTTTTCCACATAATGTACATTATTGTGACTCCTCTATGCCCCGCCTTTCGTCAATTTTTACAAAGCTAAAAAAAAAAAAAGCTTCGTTCTGAAAAGCAAGGTGTGCTCTGATTGGCCAGCTATCCAGTCGTTATGATTGGCCGAATACCTCAAGTGTTGATGAAAAGTCACTGTGAAAGTGAAACTTTATAGAGTGCTTAAAGCCACGTTAAAATTAAATGTCCACGGCATGGGAAGTTGTTAGAAGGATTTTCTAGAAGCAAGGATAAAATAATATTTTGTGTACCCAAACAAGAAAATTATGGTACTTTACTGAAATGTAGTATTTTATTCACAAAAATAAGTTTAATCTTACCATATCCAAAAACTCACTTACTCTGAGCACGTTGAGACATGTTATTAATCAAAATATTCATATTAATCAAGGATTTATTGATTTTTAATGTGCCTTATTTTGAAATGTTCAGAAATATGTGCTTTATGTCCTTTAGTTATGATTATTTAATTTATTCACTATACTATTTATTACTAACCTACTTCTCATTTCAGCTTTTGCTTGGCTCTTGTTTTGTATTTATTGCAGTTTATATGAAAAGGTTCATGCGTGGATTAAAATTCATAGTAAATCCTTTTCAGTGAATATGTTATAAACTAAGATTGAAAAAGTTGCTGGAAGCATAGTGTTGACATTGAAAGCGAACAACCGTGGTGCTGTAGGCTAGTTCGTTATAGCTTAAGTTTAGCTTTTAAATTCTGGCGCTTTTATGTAGGCTTATGTATGTAGGCTGAAAATTATCTTGATGGTCAAAACATGTAAGCTTCATGAACTATAGTTAAATGCAGATCTTATTTTTTGTTATAATCCAAAAGCCTATGGAAAAATACTATTGGCCTTTTGTCGAGGGAACCAGTGTGATGCTAACAGCTGATCGGCCTATGTGATGGCTACGGCCACACAGGGTAACATCACCTCAGTTCTAAACATTTGATTATTGTTTTATTATTTCACCTCCTTAGATTGTTGCACTGATTATTATTTACAGTCATCTAAACTATGATATCTAAATAAGGAACACAATACAGTTTTTTGCTTTACCTTTTATATTGATTTACAGGGAATGCACTAATCACCTGTTTCTTTGTGTTGAGTTACCTGGACCTGTTGGGGGCAGTCCCTTCCTGGTTGGGAGTTAGGTGTGGATGAGGGTTGTGGAGACCTACTGTGTTGGATCAGCTCATTAGGCCATACCATGTTTCACAATGTGCCAGGGGGGATTTTGTCCTTAGTTAGCTCTTGAGTTCCCAAGTGTTAGTTTGTTTACCCCTTCTATGTTATTTGGTTTTGTCAAGCCGTTATATAAGCTTCCTTCTGTGTCTTTGTGGCAGGTCAGTGTTTTTTTTTTTTTTTTTTTGTTAAGTTAACTTTGTGTTATGAGTTGATGTAGTTGAGCCTATATTTAGTTATTTTTGTTCACCTCTTTTTAAGGAATAGTTTTTAATTTTGGTCCTTATGTAACTTCTCAATATTTGGGTAATAAAACCCACTTTTTGAAAAACCACCTCCTGTGTCCTCTTGCCTCACTGCCTTGGTCCCTAACAAATAGTGTCAGTGGTGGGATCATCCAGTGATGCACACAGGATTTTTCAAGAACGACCAGGCTGTAAAGATGGCTGATGTTGAAGTTAATGGAACTGCTCTCAAAGCTTTAATTGATACCGGGAGTGATCAGACACTTGTGCACAGGAAGTTTGTACCAACCAATATTATCAGCACCAGAGACACCATCCCTATATGTTGCGTGCATGGTGATGAAAAGAGTTACTCAACTGCTGACATGTATATCAAAGTTGACAATCAAACATATCTCTTGAACATTGTGGTAGCTGATAAATTGCCTTATCCTGTTGTTCTAGGACGAGACCTCCCAGTACTTTTTGATTTGTTCGAATCAGACAAAATCAGTAAATGCTATACTGCTGTCACCAGGGGGCAGGCTAAGAAGTCTAACGAACACCTGGAGATCCTCAGTACCTTGCCATTCTACAGGGACGAGATAACACCCAGGAAGTCCCTAACAAATGGTGGCAGACATTTAATGACATGCAGGAAGAGGCAAAAAACCCCAGTTGGGTTTTTTTGCCTCTTCCTGCACATCATTAAATTGATAATATTTGTCTTATTTTTTTCATATATTTTATGTGTTGTTATTATTATTTCTGTCATTTTGTATTTTAAGGTGCAAATATAAATAAACAAATAAGTCACATAAAACTCGTAGGCAGAGAAGACCGGAGAAATTCTTTAACACAGTTGTGAAGTCACAAACTAACACCCAGCCAGAGTTGCCTTTAGGATTTCAAATGCCAGCTAGTATCATAAATATGCAAAAATCCATCTTTAGCATCTCTTTTTCAGAAAATCAAGAAGGAGCCAGGAGATGAGCTGGGCGTAAGCAAAGAGGAGTACATTTTCCAAAATGGCATTCTCTACCGTCAACAGGAATCCGTATTGCAGCTAGTGGTCCCCCAAGCAGCCAGAGAGGCTATACTGGTGTTGGGGCATTCTGTTCCCTGGGCTGGCCACCTAGGTAAGCACAAAACCACAGCCCGCATTAAACACCATTTTCACTGGACTGGACTGCGTAGAGATGTTGCTGAATTCTGCAAAAGTTGTCCTCAGTGTCAAATGACATCTGCTAGTCTTCCCTCCAGAGCTCCACTCCTACCACTCCTCATCATTGCCACTCCATTTGAACGCCTTGGGATGGACATTGTTGGTCCTGTTGAGAAGAGTAAAGCTGGGAACCGTTACATGCTGGTTATAACAGACTATGCAACCAAATACCCCGAGGTGTTCCCATTGAAGTCCATAAAAGCTAAATCTGTGGCTTTTTGTCTAGTACAGTTTTTTTCAAGAGTGGTCTATCAATTACTTGGCATCAGGAGCCTGAGAACCACACCTTACCACCCCCAAGCGGATGGGCTGACAGAACGTTTCAACATGACGCTGAAGCAGATGCTGCGAAAGTTTGTGAACAGCAGTGGTACAGACTGGGATCTCTGGCTGCCATATCTTTTATTTGCATACAGGGAAGTACCCCAAGCCTCCACTTGGGTTTTCTCCCTTTGAACTTCTGTATGGGCATGATGTCAGAGGCCCTCTTTCTCTGCTGAGAGAGAGTTGGGAGGGAGACCAGGGGAGAGGGGATTCTGTTAATGTGGTATCCTATGTTGTGCAGATGAGAGACCGATTGGAGAAAATGAGCGAGCTTGCCCAGTCACACATGGCAGAGGCCCAGAAACAGCAGAAGTCCTGGTATGATCGGTCAGCCCACCAGAGATCCTTCAGCCCTGGACAGAAGGTGCTAGAGGACTGACCTTGTTGAACATGATATTGTCCTTAAAGAAGGTGCTGCTGTGAGATGACTCAGTTACAGTATCCCGAAGCACCTGTTGACCGCACTGAAGGAGGAAGTGGATCTCATGCTGTCCCAGGGTATCATAGAGGCTTCAGAGAGTGAATGTTGCAACCCAGTAGTCCTTGTACCGAAAAAGGATGGTAGCATAAGATTCTGTATTGATTTCAGGTACTTGAACTCAGTTTCTCAGTTTGACTCCTATCCAACACCAAGGACTGATGAACTGCTTGAACGGCTGGGAAAGGCAAAATTCCTGACCACATTAGATCTTAGCTAAGGGTACTGGCAAGTACCACTGACCGAGCGATCCAGAGAGTTAACTGCTTTCCGGACTCCATGGGGCCTATTCCAATTATGGCACTCCCATTTGGCCTTCATGGAGCGCCAGCAAATTTCCAGAGGCTTATGGACCAGGTACTTTGTGATTTCCTCTGCATTTGCGGCAGCCTATCTTGATGATATAGTTCTGTATAGTGACAGCTGGGAGCAACATCTGGAACATCTGTGCACTGTCTTCACGCTGCTGGGCTGACCGTAAATCCCACAAAGTGTGCCTTTGCTGCATCTAAGACTAAGTACCTGGGCCATATCATTGGGAATGGGATGATATGGCCACAGGTTAGTAAGATCCAAGCCATTGAGTCATGTCCTTTACCCCAAACAAGGAAGCAACTCAGATCCTTTTTGGGCATGGCAGGCTTCTATTGTCACTTTATTCCGCAGTTTTCCAGCAGGGCGGCTCTGCTCTCAGACTTGACTGGGTCCCGGAGTCCCAGTCAGATCCAGTGGACAGAGGAGGCCGTGGCAGCTTTCCATGATATCCGGCAATCAATGAGTAAGCAACCAGTTTTGTATGGTCCAAACTTTAATGACCATTTCTTTGTGCAGACTGATGCTTCCGACAGGGGTCTGGGCGCTGTACTACTTCAGGGGCCCCCTGAGAACCGCCATCCTGTTGCTTACATCAGCAGAAAGCTGTTCCCCAGGGAGGTCTGTTATTCGACTGTGGAAAAAGAAGGACTGGCTATCAAGTGGGCCCTGGACTCCTTCCGCTACTACCTCCTGGGTAGAGAATTCACACTGGAGACCGACCATAAAGCACTGCAGTGGATGGAGAGGATGAAGGACACCAATGGAAGAATCACCCGGTGGTACCTGGCCATGCAACCATTCCGCTTCAGCATCCAACACATCCCAGGCAAAGAGAACCAGACAGCTGACTACCTGTCTCGCTGTACCAGCGAGAGTCCTGAAGGGGGGGAGTGTGTGATGGCTACGGCCACACAGGGTAACATCCCCTCAGTTCTAAACATTTGATTATCGTTTTATTTCACCTCCTTAGTTTGTTGCACTGATTATTTACAGTCATCTAAACTATGATATTTAAATAAGGAACACAATACAGTTTTTTTTTTATTTGGTTTATTTTGCTTTACCTTTTTATATTGATTTACAGGGAGTGCACTAATCACATGTTTCTTTGTGTTGAGTTACCTGGACCTGTTGGGGGCAGAAAGGAGTGGCTGCTTCTTCTTTTGATGTTTTATGGAGGTCGGCAAAGTTTGGTGCATATTCCGACACCTACTGGGATGGAGTGTGAGGCGATGATATCAAGGGAAACGCTAATTCAAAAAAAGTAAATAAATAAATATTTTTTTTCCCTTTACCTATATTTTATTATATTTGTTCTTTTCAGATAATTAATAAGAGCTTTGTAACCTTTATAATAACTGTTTAACATATTATGTAATGACATAGAATTAATGCCAGCAGTTTTTAATTCCTCTTTTAGCTGTATTCTTTCCCTTTCATATGCCCTACAGTTAATCAACACATGTTCTTCAGTTTCTGGAAGTCCACAATGATTACACTGACCTGTTTCATGTCTTCCTATCATCTGGAGTGATTTATTAAGAGCAGAGTGTCCAATTCTCAATCGAGATATAACTGTATCATCCCTTCTGTTACCATAAGCATGGCCTTTCTGACATGTCCTACGTGTTTATATATATTATACAAATGTCGCCCTTTATTTACCTTTATCCCATCTCTCTTGCCATATCTTTCTGACAGCTATTTTTATTAAACATTTAATTTCTGTTTTACTAAAGGGTACATGAATGTCAATCTCTGTGTGCTTAAGAGCCTGTTTCACTATCTTCTCTACCTCCTCATTTCCTTCCACTCCAACATGAGCAGGCACCCACAAAAACTCGACTACAATTTTCAGTTACCGTATTCGGTACAAACTTTGCAGCACTTCTAATAAGATATCTTGTCTGGATTCCGATTTTCCACTAAGTATACTTGTGGGTGCAGAATATGAATCTGAACAGATTACCACTGTTGTTGGTTGGATTTCTTCCACCCACTGTAAAGCTATCTGAATAGCGATCATCTCTGTTGCATATACTGATATATTATTAGCAGTTCTTTTTACAGATTTATATTTAAAGTGAGGAATATACATGGCAGCACTTGTAAGCCCAGTTTCTGGGTCTTTAGAACCATCTGTATAAATTTGTACAAACCGAAGGTAATGACTATCTTAATGCTGCTGCACGATTGTCTCTTTTGGAACATATTTCCGGTTTTCATTTATTAAATTAAATATTTGCAAATCAACTGTTGGCATAGAGAAAAGCCAAGGTGGATATACTGGCAGAGCCACCGTGGGACTAATATCGATATCACTGATACCTATTTGTTGAGCCTGCTTGCCTACTGTCCAGCCAAAGCTATTCAGATATGTCTGCTCATACTCCCAGCAGCTCTCCAATATTTTTTTTACTGGATGATTTGTAAAATGATCTTTAATACCAGTCATATATACCATTTTAAGCTGAATTTCATGAATGTCTAGTGGTGTTTCACCCATTTCTACCTGCAAAGCTGTCACAGGAGAGGATCTAAACGCTCCACAACTTATTCTAAGGGCTTGGTTTTGAATCACCTCTATCCTATTTAATAATGATGTTGATGCTGATCCATATACTATTCTACAATAATCAATTGCTGATCTAACTCTAATGCATTGTATACCCTTCTAAGAGAATATCTAGTAGCTCCCCAATCCACTACTGCCAAGCACCTCAGCACATTGACTCCTTTCTTACATTTATCAACTAACTTCTGAATATGTGACCCAAATGTTAATTTGGAATGCATCCATACTCCCAGATACCTTATTAGTGATACTTGCTCTAATGTTTGTTTATACAATTTTAATTTAACTTCAGGAGTTTTCTTCTTCGAAAAACATATTACCTGGGTTTTTGCAACTGAAAGACGAAAACCCCATTGATTAGCCCAATTTTCAACAACATCTATAGCCTCCTGCATTTTCTGCCCTACATACAGAAGGTTCTTCCCTTTTTTACAAAGCTCCGTCATCCGCATATAGTGCTTTTCCTATTCCTAATTCAATTTCCCCAAAGATATCACTTATCATTATATTAAAAAGTATGGGACTACAAACACTTCCTTGAGGGGTTCCATTATCTACTTGATAAATATAGTATTCAGTACCTATTCTCACTTGTATTGTTCGTTCTTGCAAGAAATCCATAATCCAGTTATATAACCTCCCCTTAATGCCCATTTGATCAAATTAAATTAACAGCCCTTCCTTCCACACCATGTCATACACTTTCTCAATGTCAAAAAAACTCCTATTACCGCTTCTTTTTTCACTAGAGCTTTCCTTATATCATTCTCCAAGCATACAACTGCATCTAGTGTACTACGTCCCTTTCTGAATCCACTATGGATATGGATATAACAAATTTTTTGTTTCCAAATAAAATAATACTCATGACATAACCATCCTTTCCATTACTTTGCACGTTTGACGTTAAAGCAATAGGTCTATAGTTCATCGGAATAGAATGGTCTTTCCCAGGTTTTGCAATAGGTACTATAATGCAATGTTTCCACGAATACGGGAGTTTCCCTGATTTCCATACTTCATTGTAAAGTTTTAAGATTACATCCAATGCTTTATCTGACAGATGCTTGATCATATCATAACACACTTCATCTTTCCTTGGAGATGTATGTCTTACCCCTTTCAGTGCCTGTTTCAGTTCATTCAATGTGAATAAGGCATCCATTGGATTTTCAGAGAAAACTTTTTGAATTAACACATCTGGATTATCTATTAATCTTTGTTCTCTTTTTTCCCTCATTCCTTCTGAAATGTTATCATTACTATGCACCTTTACAAATGCCTCAGCCAAAACCTCTGCCTTTTCTTTATTACTAATAACTTGTCTATTTCCACTTATTAAAACTGGTATCCTGTTAAAATGATGTATCCCTCCCATTTTTCTAATCATTTCCCATACAAGGGTGGCAGTGGTTCAGTTGTTCATGTAGGTTGTCTACAAACTGGAAGGTTGGTGGTTCAATCCCCGGCTCCACCTGACCAAGTGTCGAGGTTTCCTTGAGCAAGACACCTAACCCCAGCTGCTCCTGACGAGCTGGATGGCGCCTTGCATGGCTGACACCACCGCCGTCGGTGTATGAATGAGTGAGTGAATGGGTGAATGTGAGGCAACTTGTAAAGTGCTTTGGATGGCCATGGGTCTGTTGAAAGCGCTATATAAATGCAGTCCATTTACCATACATCGCTAATGTCTACATTTTCACCAATTCTATTACAATATTCTCTCCAATGATTTCTTTCCTTACCACTGCCTGTGCTCTCTTATATGCAATAAAATCATCAAAAGAATATGACTTTTGAACTCTCCTTAATAACCTATTTCTTATTTTAACTACTTTAGTACACTCATCATTCCACCATGGTACATTTTTCTTTTTCTGTCTACCTATACTTTTACCTATTACATCTTCTGCAACCTCACAAAGAATTGCACTAATTTTATTATTATATTTCTCTACATCATCTGTATTACTGTTTAATCTTTGTAATCTTGGTTCACATTCACACTGAAATGCATTCCAATCTGCGGCCTTAATCTTCCATCTAGGAACCCTTTCTATGTCTGTTTTTGATACTTCTAATCCTGTTTTACAGTAAAGCGGAAAATGATCACTTCCTATTAAATTTATATCTAATACTTTCCACACACTATCTTTAGCTAAACATTCGGACATGATTGTTAAATCAATAGCTGAATATCTACTTTTGGATATATCCATCCTAGTATAACTCCCATCATTAATACACACTAATTTTTTTATTTCTAAGAGTTCTTCCACTGCTCTTCCATTATCATCAGTGTGCATACTACCCCATAATGTATTGTGTGCATTAAAATCACCACACCACACCTCACTATGGCTACCTTCTCCCCCTATATTTGTCAGTGTTTCACTATTTAATCTTTTACAGGGATTATACAAATGTATTATTCTAATTTTTTGCGATCCTGACCAAACCTCTACTATCACTGATTCACATTCTTCCTTCACATTCACTTGTTTATAGACTACATAATTTTTAATGAATGTTACTACTCCACCACCATTTCCAACTTTCCTGTCTCTTCTAACTGCCATGTATCCTTGTAAAACAAATTTCAAGTGTGGTTTGAGCCAAGTTTCTTGAATACAAATTACCTGAGGTGTAAAACTACCATCTGAAATAAATTTCTTAAATTCTTGACCATTTGCTATCAAACTTCTAGCATTCCACTGAAGAATAAAAAAGACCATTAAGATCCACCACATGCTGTTTGTGTATTTGAGATCTGAACCTTTAATTTCTCATTTACTTGTTCCACCGTTACTCCTTCCACATCCAAATATTTCCCAGCTGCCCTAAGGATTATTCTAATTCTTTCTGTTCGGCTTTCTGTTTGTGCTGAGCAATTGACGACTTCTGCCATAAATGCAATGAATGACATCTTATCAGTCAACATTGTATTGTCCTTTACTCTTCTACTATTTACTTGTTCATCCACTGTAGAGGATTTCTCCACCAGTTCTGCGTTTCCCACACTTGTCTTCCCTTTACATCCTCCATATCGCACTACGGTTTTCTCCACAATTACAACATTTTGGGTCCACTGCATGCCCACACTTTCCATACTCGTGCTCTCCTCCACATCTAGCACAGCGTTGTTTTCCATTGCACACTGCAGCTACGTGACCAAACTTCTGATACTTAAAGCATCTTATAGGTGGAGGAATGTACGGTCGTACCACGTAACTCAAATATCCTAGATACACTTTCTCAGGAAATTTTTCCGCATCAAAATGAATCATTACCGAGAGACTATCTACCTTTTATTCATTTTTGACATATTTAAGTCTCTTCACATTAACTCCTACTGCCCCTGATAGATTCAGTTTGATAGACTCAACTGAAACATCAGTTGAAATCCCTGTTATCACTTCTTTCTCCCATTTGCGTTCCTCCATCATTGTACATGATACTTTTATTCCCAGCAAAGATTTTAGTCCTACTGCAGCTTTTTGCTGCTTCTTATCATGACACAACAACATTAATCTGCCATCTCTCACCCTCTTTGCACTATATCGATCTTGCCAACCGCTTCTTTCAGAGCTTTAGTTATTTTAATTGGATTCAACACATTAGCCGATTCCTCAAGAAATTTAATCATTAACTTGTATTCCTCTTTCGGTCTACTAACCTGTTTCCTTTCTCTTTCTCTTTCTCTTTCTCTATCTGATCCAGATGTTTGATCCCTCATTTTTTTCCTTTTACGATTTTCAACTATGGTCCAATTACTATTTTCAGTACTTTCTAATTCCCCGCCATCCATTCCATCCATCTCCGGATCACTTCCTGAATCCACGCAACCTCCTTCCATCACCACCTCAGTCACACCCCAGTGTTGCCTTCCGCACTTGACAACCGAAAGGAGTGGCTAAGGGCTGAGGAGACCTATATCCGGGAGCCAGCTCATTAGGCCATACCATGTTTCACAATGTGCCAGGGGGGATTTTGTCCTTAGTTAGCTCTTGAGTTCCCAAGTGTTAGTTTGTTTACCCCTTCTATGTTATTTGGTTTTGTCAAGCCGTTATATAAGCTTCCTTCTGTGTCTTTGTGGCAGGTCAGTTTTTTGTTAAGTTAACCTTGTGTTATGAGTTGATGTATTTGAGCCTAAATTTAGGTATTTTTTGTTGACCTCTTTTTAAGGCCTAGTTATTAATTTTGGTCCTTATGTAACTTCTCTATATTTTGGGTAATAAAACCTCACTTTTTGAAAAACCACCTACTGTGTCCTCTTGCCTCACTGCCTTGGTCCCTAACAGCCTACAAAGTGACATCATAGTTCCCCCATTCTATAACCTATTAACCCAGCTGCTGTAATGTCTGTTAATAAAAAAGAAATAATAATAAAAAAACAATAGAAAAAAGAAGAAATCAATACCTTTTGTAGCTTTAAGGATTCATCTATGTTTATTTTAGAATTTGGTGTTTTATAACTGTATTCAGTTTCAGTATTGAATACAGTTATTTCCTACTTGCTGAAGGGCACAGGCAGCTAAATATAACATTTATTATAATGGGTTTATGTAATGATTGTTTTAGGTTATCTTAAATTAGTTGTTTTAAAAGTTGTTTGGTTTTCCAGCATTTTTGTGTATTTGAATACTTTCCAACAAAGACTTTTTGAATTTGAAGATCAGGGTAAATTAAACTTATTTTCTTCTGGGAAACATGTTACTATCTTCTGTAGCCTCTGAAGAGCAGTGCTAAATGAAAACAAATATGATATTTAGATGAAATATGAAAAATGTGCACGCCTCCATTCTGTTCAAAAGTACAGTCATTGCTGGAAAGGGTTCAAATACACAAAATGCAGGAAAACCAAAGAATTTGTGAGACCTGAAGGATTTTTCTGAAGAACGGCAGGCAGATTAACTGTTCAGGACAAACAAGGAACACATGAACAACTATCATTAAACAAAAACATGCGGCTGTGGATCATTCAGGGAACAACACAGTATTAAGAATCAAGTGGATGTAAACTTTTGAACAGGGTCAATTTTATAAATTCAACTATTATTTTCTCTTGTGGAAATGTGAAATATCTTATTCAGGTCAGTACTCAATAAACAATAACATGCATTTTCTAGGATCCCTCTTATTTTGGTAAAATAATTAACATTTTGCAGATTCTGAAAGGAATGTAAACTTTTGACCTCAACTGTAGTTGTATTAAACATTACACATGTGAACATATATTTAGACAAAGACAGCAAACCCACAGTAGGCTTACTAAATTAACTAACCAAACATGGGTATGCACATTTAACCAGGAGTGTTCAAATTTGAAGTTTGCTTTGTAAAAATTTAACTATTTCTCGAGGCAAGACAGAAGCTACGTCTCAACCAGCATATACCTTGAATATGTGTATAACTGTTAATGATGCACAAATGTGGCATAAATGTTTACACAGGAAAAGGAAATTAATGTTTTAAAGATGAAATTATGAAATGCAAAAAAAGAAAATGAACATATTAATTAGTGTTCTCTATTCACAAGCTTTCACACATTTGAAATTTGTGAAAGAATTTTGCCTTCTGGGTACTGGAAGGCACATTTGAAATTTTTTTTTGTTTTTTTACTTTTTGTTTATTGTATTTGTTTTCTTTTTTTGCATCAGTCTAAAATGTTGTAAACTATGGCATTGAGTACTTTGGCTGTTCATACTTTAGGTACAAGATGAACAGCAAAACTCAGGTGTTTCATAATTTGTGTAAGTTTTGAATGGGAAGATGTGTAAAGTATCTTTAGCATGAGTACAGACACTTCGGTCCCATCCTCCTGATACACAGTCCTTCAGTGTGGATTCTGAACCAACACATCTGACAAAAATCATCCAGATTGGCCCTGATCCTTGTCCAAAGTGTGCATTACTCAGAGCATCTACAGGTTCTCCACAGTCCAGCTCTCTACACACCACTGCAGCATCAGGCATATCCCAGAAATCATCACACACTGTTCCCCACTGACCTCTATGAAGAACCTCCACTCTACCAGCACAGCGACTGTGGCCACCAACCAGCCTCACATTCACACAGTCTAATATTTTAAACAAATGAGAGAGAGAAAGAGAGGCATATTGTGAATGAATAAATAATAATATTGTCATCTGAAACACTACATTGTAATCAAACTTCTTGAAGCAAATAATAAAAACATTGTAATCAAACTTTATTTTGAACAATTCCAGAAAGTAACATTTATTCATCCCTCTCTGTTGTTGTTGTTGTTTTTAATTTGTGTATTTACCAGCTGTGATGAGTATTACAATTGCAGACAGTAAAATGAACATCAGGCATCTTCCCATCATCCTCAGCATGATTAACTCAACTCCCAGAACAAGCTTCTCCGCTCTGATGATACAGAATTACAGGCATCCTCTTAATGAGAGAGAAAGAGGTCCAACATCCTCCAATCACACTCGCTATTACCTTCTTAGACACAACAGAGGAAATCATCAAACAACTTCAGTGACAAATCAGAGAAGGCTTTTCTGATTTTCTCCATATATATCAAAGCTGTCAGTGCTGATGAACTCCTCCTCCCCATACATCAAGACCTCAGTGAGGGGAGGCACACTCTCTCTCTCTCTCTCTCTCTCTCACACACACACACACACGTTTCTGATTTACAGGAGACAGGAAACTCTCCAGTTTATTTACAGCATCAAAGCCAAACACCTGCAGAGATGACATAAAAGCACTGATAGCAAACTGAAAATGTCCAAAATTAGTGTGTACATATATCATATCATAAACTCAACTCTGTAAAATTGTAAAATTACATAAAATGACATTTGAGTAAATAAAGGCATACTTTTGTATAAGGCTTAATCGGTTATAAGGGAAAACATCTGTCAAAATAATTCCTGTAACTAATGTCAAATTTATTTAATTCCATAAAATTGCTTTTTTTTTTTTTCAGATGGCCCACAAAAATCATGATTGTATTTAATTGGTTTTTTTGTTTTTTTCAATGTTGATAGTGTTGTTAGTCTTTTTGCAAGTGTGAGTTATTTTGCATATGTACTTTATATGATTTATAGTATAAATTAAATTAAACAAAACAAAACTGACTGTGTTTGGTTTACACGTAAGTCAGACCATCTCTTCCCATCTACATGTTAGTGGCTTCTTGTCCAGAATATTTTACAATGTGACTTTTGCATGTTTAGTCAAAGTTCAGTCTACATGAGACTAGATGCAGTCTTAAAGCTACTGAGGAAAAAAGTCCAAATATAATGTTTGCCAGTTGCCACACTTACTGTACGTAAGTGATTTTTCTTGTAGCAGTGTAGTAGTAGTGATGCACTACAATTGTAATACACGTTTAGAAAGATAATAAATCTATAAAAACACCTGCTATCAGTGATTTGTTCTTTTGGAGTGGTGTCATCATAGTTCTCAGATGAGTCATCTACACCAAAAAAAAAAAACAAAAAAAAATTACACCCATAATATTGTTTCTGTTCAATATACTTACAAACGCACAAAGAATTTAGGATTGTTTCAAAAACGTAAACCCGTTCTGACGTAAACTTTCGAATTCATGAAAATGTTTGTATTTTTAAAATGTTAGCTGGTATGAAAGAAATGTAGGCTACACCTGCTCCCCTTATACTTAAAGTTTTGGTTATTCCAAATAGCAACTAAAGCATCTCAGCTGAAAAAACGCTGTGCCATCAAAACGTTTCAAGCGCCACCAGCTGGTCGTTTTAAGAAGAGCGCCTGATATTTTTTTCAGCTGGCTATAAACTCTTTGGTGGACACACGTTTTTTGTATTTTTTTGCATTTTTGTTTTTTTTGCATTTATGCTATATACTGGAGCCAAACCTGATGTTAGAGTGTGTTGTATGTTTATGTGTGTGTGTGATGTATGTGGGTTTGTGGGGATGTACTTTCCGTTAGTTTAGTTTAATTTAGTTTTAGCTGTTGTTGTATTACAGTTTTTTAACAATTCCTTACACACTCTTTCTGAAATGTATAATTTCACCTCTTTACTCTTTATTTTCTAGCCTACTACCAGATGTTGTTATAGTGATAATAAAGGACAGTAAAACGAGTGTCAGGCATCCCTCCATCTTCTTCTGCTCATCACACCGTGTGTTTAACTCTTTCAGCACAAGTTTCTCGTCTGCTCCTCAAACACACTGAAGAAACTGGCTCCTGTCAGCCCCCTAAAGAGAGAGAGAGACTCACAGCTGCCAATGACACTCACTGTTACCTTATTAGACACAACAGAGGAAATCATCAAACACAATCAGTGACAAATCAGAAAGCAGCATTTTGATTTTCTCCATATATATTAATAAAGTGTCAGCACTGATGAGCGGGACTCCTCCTCCAGCGTGAAGAGACACTTCACTGAGGACAGACTCGTGTCAGTCAGAAGTCAGTGTGGAGATAAAGTCACACTAAACTTAAAGCAGATTGATACAGAAACAATGCAGCTTATATTCAGCATCAAAGCCTGAACCTGAACACAGCAGATACAAGCTCTGATCACTGACTGCTGACTTACTGAAATCTCATTGCACTCACAAATTGTTGATATTCGCTATAAATATATAAATTATAAACTGAACATTTTAGAGTTATTTTTTGGGACAACTGTACATGATTGTAAGTGCATTTTAACAACACTGCTCTGATGTTCTAACAAGAGCACAATGAACAGTATATACAGTATATAAACAGTTAATACATTATAAAATGAACTGGACTGATTGTGTACAACTATTCAGGGCTATTCAGATAAGATCTGTAAATAGGCATTGGCTTTCGTTCCAAAGATATTAATTTGGCATTATATCAAAGACATTTGTAGTTGTAGATGTTTGTTTAACACTGTAATATGTAATGCATCCAGCAGATGGCAGCAAAACACTTTTTATTATAAAGAACAGCAGACAAGAGTCTAGTCCTTATGTCTCCACATGAGGGAGCTTCATATTGATGAACTTTTTGTGACAGAAAAAAAGTTTTTATTATAAAGAACAGCAGACAAGAGTCCACAGGTTTCTCACATCTTCACTCACACTCATGACATCATCATACTCCTCCTGAACTCCCTCTGATCAAGAATGACAACAAAAAAAGCATCTCATATCAGTTTTTTTAAAACACTTTATCACATATGAAGGATCCGTTTTCCCCTTCAGTGACTTGATTACACAGGACACATGTCTGATACTCATCTAAACATGCGTAGGGTGATTTTTAAACATGCGTAATTCTGTGCATCTCACTGTTACCCCATGAGAGCTCGGTCTATTAATGATGACATCATCATAATTCTCTGGTGTGTCCACTGCACATAAAAATATGAGTTGATTTAAATTGTAAACCAAAAAACCCATTAAGGCAGTAATTAAAATATTATCTGTAACGATCTTGATTTTAAATGAATATTATTATTATTATTATTAATATTATTATTATTATTATTATTATAAACACCTTTTTTTGATATCAGAGTTCTGTCCGCTTGTCATGACATCATCATAGCTCTCAGGTGTGTCTTCTACAAATTCACACATTCATCACAGAACACACATTCAATACATTCAGAACAGATTTGAATATCTGTCTTAAATGTACTGTAGTATTTTTAATTTAGAAGTATATATATGCAGTTGTAGAGTAAGAGGGTGACACCTGTCTCACGATCTGGTTTCAGTCCATCAGTGATGACATCATCATAGTGTCCTGGTGTGATCTCTTCTGCATCAAAACACAATATGTTTGGATACAAAAGCCAAAATATGTTGATGACATCAGAGGATCAAGAGACTCTGGTAATGAATCATGTGAACAATTAAAAAGGTCACTGACCTTTTAGGCCACTTTCATTAGTAACATCATCATAATATGCAGTCTTGAACACTTTTGCTAAACAAAAGGAGAGCAAACTGTTAATATATAAGTAAACAGCAGTATTTGAATAGTTTTGGGTCATTAATCAAATATGTAACAGAATATTTTTTTTTTTATTAAGGCAAATTCTTTAAAAAGGATTTGAGTGGAATGTGCAGTGAATGTGTGCTTCATTTCTCGAACCTGAGAGAAGCTCATCAGTATCTTCATACCCAGCAGTTCTTCAGAGATGAGACTCCCTGTAAAAGAAGAGCAGAGCGGTCAGAAACATGTTCATCATTACCAAACAGACTGAATCCTCATTTCCTTTGCATCATAAAGGAAGCCAACACAGCACAAATATTATTTATTCGAATCTAAAAGCATTATAGGAAGATCCCTTTTTTGTTAGGCCTATTAGCAAACACACAATGTGTATCCTCTCATGAACCCATTCCTCACTGCCTTCCAGAAATACTCCTCAACAATTGCACATACATTTTAAAATATATTTACACCTCCTTATGACAATCTAAAAATACTCACAGGTAGAGATACACACTGACACTGACACACACACACTCACACACAAACACACACACACTCACACATATATATAAACATGCACCTGCAGCTCTGTGGTTTTCTGTCAGGAATTCTGTGGTTTGAAGCAGGAGGTTTAACAGGACTAATAATAGATGAACATCAGCTGTCTGACAGACTCTTATTAATGCTATTAGGTTAGATTGTTGTTTTTTGTGTTATAAGTATTGTTTAAGTGATTGTGTCTGTGCTGAATCTCCTCATAAACGGCTTCAGTCTTCATCTTGTGTCTCCTCTTAGAGAGAGCTGTGAGTGTAGACAGACAAACCTGCTGTCAGTTCACAACACATGACTGATCACACACTGAATAAGACACAATATGACAGTCTCTGGATCTCTCTTACCTCTCCTCATCACTCTGTTCTGCTGAATCAGTATAAGCAGTGGCACTAAGAGCAGTAGGAGCAAAACTCCCAGAACAATCACAAGCACTGCAGGGATGGAGAGAGACGCTGCTGGAGGAGTTTGTGGAGGAGAGACTGATGTTGTTGTGGCAGGAGTAGTGGACACTGACAAATCTGGCAAATCTTTCATACACACAAACAAATTTGTGCAGTGATGGATCTTGGATTTGTTTGTTATTAGCTATGAAATTTTAAACAAATAATATTCCTTGGTGTTTTGCTGTGACCTGCACAGGTGAGTATAGCGTGCT
This sequence comes from Cyprinus carpio, assembly GCF_018340385.1. Lineage (NCBI taxonomy): Eukaryota > Metazoa > Chordata > Actinopteri > Cypriniformes > Cyprinidae > Cyprinus > Cyprinus carpio. The sequence goes on along the minus strand of NC_056600.1, from coordinate 8,399,917 downwards.
CTTTGTGGGAGCAGTCAGTGTGGTTTTTCAGGGAGAGAGGACAGTCCCACAGGTGAATCTCATTCCCTCTGCACTCGACTCTGTTCATCCACACAACACCTTTACCAGCACCAAAGACTGAATTCCCATCAGCCCTCAGTGCTGCTCCACAACCCAGCTGCCTGCAGACCACCTGAGCATCGCTGATGTCCCACTGATCATCACAGACTGAGCCCCACACAGCGTTATGATACACCTCCAGCCTCCCAGAGCACCGGCCCTCCCCTCCACTCAGTCTGAGAGGAACATGATCTAAAACACACACATCACAAAAAAGTAGATACATTAATTGCCAGCAGAGTACTGTCAGAACAGCAATGTCTCCACAGGAGTATGTGTGTGATCATTTGTACTATATATTCCAACATGAAATCCTGCTGGTGCCTCATATTACAACACCATTAACTTAGGTTGCATAAAACATTCATAATTTTTTATGTTTTTTCCATTAAATGAACTTACCTGAACACTGTCTCTGATGGAGAGATGTGGAGCATGTCAGAGAGCTTCGAGGAGACTCATGACTCTCCTGTTCTGTAACAACAATTAAATATTATAAAATATTTATTCCATATAATTTCTCAAAGCATTAATGCTAAAGGATAACTGTATTGTTTGCTGATGGAAAATGTATCTGTTTTACCTGAGCAGATGATTTTGGCCACTTCATTGTCACCACAGTTATTTTGTCCCCAGAGTGAAGATGGACACTGCCATAAAGAGGAATCATGTGGTCGACATGTAACTTTATCAAGCCAGTTAGGAGCTGATTTCAGTCTTGGTGTCGAATCAGACAAAACACCAGATCTTCCACAGTTCAGTTCTTGACAGATCAGACTCACTGTGTCTCTGTCCATCTGGTTGTAACACACATTACCCCAGGATCCATTTGTAAAAACCTCCACATTCCCTTCACAGCCCTCAGTTAACCTGATCTCTTTAAACTCTATATGAAAAAACATGAACAACACATGAATGTTGAAATGTATAAAACTGTATATTTGACTTCAATGTAAACAATTTAGCAGCATGTTTACCTGAGCACACGACTCCTACATCCTCCTTGTGATTACAGTCATGTTTTCCCCAGCCTGGAGAAGAGCAGCTCCACAGGGACGTCTCATTCCCCTCACACTCCACCTCATCCAGCCATATGGGTCCAGAACCAGGACCAAACCAGGCTGGTACCTGCTGGTTACTGAGGGCCACTCCACACTGCAGCTGTCTGCACACCACATGGGCATCTTTAATATCCCACGAGTCATCACACACTGTCCCCCATGAGCCGCTGTAAAAAACCTCCAGCCTTCCTGCACAGTCTCCCCCAGAACCCCAGTAGCCTGATGGACCCGCGACCTGATATTCAGAGAAAGAAAAACACATTATTGATCATGAACAACTGGAGAATCTGCCCAGATGTTGTTGTTCTCACCAAGGCAGGTGATGTACAGCTGTTGTGTGGAGCTACAGTTGAGAGTTTGTGGAGAGCTTCAGTTCCCCAGATGAGCTTCACTCCCAGAGCACTGGAAGCCCGTCACACACTCATGACTGTGTTCAGGACTGGATGAAGAGGAGCCATAGAAGTTCAGCACAGAGCCACAGCCCAGCTGTCTGCAGACCACAGATGATTCAGTGAGACTCCAGGAGTCCAGCAGAACTCTCCTCCAGACCTGATGGATGAAAACTTCCACCTCCCCCTCACACTGTCTCTCTCCAGACAACCGCACCAGACCATCATGAAGAGCCAGAGAGGAATCTGAGTGAAAGATATAGCATTTGATTTAATATATTGCAAGGTTATTTATGTACTTAACTTTTTTTCAATAAAATCCCTCACCAGAGCAAATGACTCCAACATCTCGTCCGTGAGAACATTCATCTCGACTCCATGAAGAGATGGAACATTCTGAGAGTTTTGTTTCATTCCCGTCACAATCAAACACATCAGCCCAGATTTCACCACTTCCCTCTCCAAACCAGTCTGATCCCACAACAGACACAGCAATCCCACAATTCAGCTGTCTACAGAGGACACTGGCAGCTCTCATATCCCAGCATGCATCACAAACTGTGCCCCATTTACTGAAGTACTGACGTTCAACTCGACCAGAACAAGAGTCTGAACCATTTACACAGCAATCCCACAGTGTAACCTGTAAGAACGTAGAGGTTCAGAAACAACATATAATGCAGCTGACATTATGCTGACACAGCTGACAAGTTGCATTGTCAAAAAACAAAAGATGAGACACTGAATTTTGATACTTAACCAGAGCAGATCAGTCCCATAATGTCACCAGTGCAGTTGTGTTTGTGTGATGATGATAATGAACAGAATGAAATATGAGACTCATTTCCTCTCTCTTGTGTCCACATCTGAGTGTCTCCTGAGTGTCTCTACACACAACCTCTGCATCCTGCAGGTCAAAGACAGCGTCACACACTGACATCCACGTCTGATCATGAAGTATCTCTAACCTCCCAGAGCAGCGAGTGTTTCCAATAAGCTTGACATCTGAAGTAAAAATAAATAAATAAAAAAAATCAATCATTATTTACCCACTCTCATTTCAATCCAAAAAAAAGAAAGAAATTCCAATAAATAAATAAATAATTTTTAAAAATTAAAAAAAAAAAATCCTGGGTTATTTTTTTAACCCAGATGGTGGATTGCAGGGCCGCTGATGGCCAAATGGGTGCCCAAAGCAGAATAGTATTGTTGTGCCCCCTCCTTCAAAAAAGAAAAAAAAAAATCCCACACCTACTATAAGGGGTTAAAATAGAACTTTAAATAAATATAAAAGTAAATTAATTAATTGTAATTAAATTGTATTATTTATAAAAAAAAAAAAAACAAATGTAGCTCTCGACAGTTACTTATGGAGTAGACAGTATGGCTATGATTTTATTAATACCGTTGTCTGATTGAATTTTATAGTCTCAAGCATTCAGAAATCACACAAAATAAAATTAAGCAGTTTTACCACGATAAAACCTTGGTTTTTTGTTGTCCACATGTTTTTGTTGAAGAAATTATAGAAGCTGTAGCATTTCTATCGCAAAAAAAGGTAGACAAAATTTAAGTGAAAGATAATCACTAAAAAATTACTGAGTGCACTTCTACATAAACAGTTATTAGTAAATATGTGCACATCAGTTACCAGGCCTTTGGTTACGTGTGCTTATACTGCCTACTGCGTTCATCATAAAATGCATTATATATACATATATATATATATATATATATATATATATATATATATATATATATATCTAATGTTAATGGGGATTTTGCGTCTTCTTTTCATGAGAGAGCAGTTCTAAGCACCATCGAATGTCACGTCACTTTGTCACTTTATTGTTTGTTTATTGGCAGGTTATGGAGTCACAGCATGTTTCGGCTAGAGCGAAACGCAGGGCGGCGGTCCTTTAGCCCTTCCCCGCCGAACACGACTCCAGCTCGGGCACAAGAACCAGCGCCGTTGCGGTGGAAACAGAATAACAGAGACTGGTCGATTACACGAGAATTACTTCTGTTTAATGTTACATTTTTCTTCTAATGTTTGTTAAACGAGTTTAAATATATGTATATATAAACATACGCAATATGTATAGCCTATTAATAAAAACGATATAAACAATGCTGTAAATGAACAATAAAGGAAAATAAAGGAAGTTATCATGCAAACCAGTGGTTGTGCAGAGTATTTTAGAAAAGTTTAGAGGATTTAAGTTAATCTGTAAACATTATTTAATGTATGAAGAAAAAATTAAGCTAGCAATATAGTTAAAATGAATAAATCAATGGGTTAAATCAACTCAATTTGCTGGTTAAATTTAACCCAAGATGGGTTCTGTCCTATATTTACCCAGCCCTTGGGTTAATAACAACCCAAATTGGGTTGTTTTTAACCCAGTGTTTTTTAGAGTGAGGGCTGTGCAATATTGACAAAAAATTACGTCCTTCAAAAAGTTTGTAAAAGTGCTTATTATTTGCATTTTCTTGTACTCCTGTAGCTCACTTTAAATTAATTTTCAGGGGCATTTTTATCTTTATTAGGTCAATGTTCTGACATTGTTTCACAAGTTCCCCTGCCCATCCAGTCTTAATGGTTAATGGTAAACAAACTTGGCTTGCTGTCATCGACAGAGGATTGAGCTCTGAGTTCAACCCCCCTACTGCGGTACTACACAGAGATGGAGAATGATAGAAATAGTGGAGATGGGGAGGTGGAAGGATGCCGGAAGAACTGTCGCTGGGATGGCACAATGACTACTGCTTATATATGCTCATAATGATGATTGACAGGACTGAATGATTAGGCTCCTCCCAAATGTATGTCATCTTTTATGTAAAATTCTTAAAAACAGCACTCTTATGTGATATTGTGTAGCTATATCATACTATGTTCTGAATGTAAATATATATATGTTTATTATTTTTTATTGTGTAGCTATTTTGTGATATTTTGTGGATGTAATATAATATTTTGAAAATCAGCATTTAATTTAAATAAAATCTTTTGAAACATTAATAACAGCATTTAATTGAAATAAAATCTTTTGAAACATTATCTTTTCTGGCACTTTTCTTGTTCCCTTTGTCTCTTTTTTAATCTTACATACTCCAAAAATTTTAATGGTAGTATATTACGATTTCCACAAAAATACTAAGCAGCACAACTGTTTTGATATTGACATGTTTTTTATCATATGACACTGAAGACTGGAGTAATGGCTGTTGAAATTCAGCTTTGCCATCACAGGAATAAATGATTTTTTAAAATATATTAAAATAGAAAACTGTTATTTTAAAATGTAATAATATTCTACAATATTACTGTATTTTTTGTCAAATGCTGTAAGACTTCTTACAAAAAAGTAAAAAAATCTTAACTATTCAAAAAGTTTGACCAGTAGTGTACTGTCAGCTTCCAAATTGTTAAAATAATAATTTTATCATGAACAATACATATCACACATCTATAATTTAAACCTGTATACAATTCTTTCTCTCTTTCTCTAATTGAAAACAAAAAGCGAATGTTTAATTAAAGAATATCCTAGCATTCTTTTCAATGTAATGAAAGTGAAATAAGTGCCTTTTGTGCTGCACAGAAAAAAAGTCATACAGGTCAGAAAAGTCATGAAGGTGAGAAAATAATGAAATAATTTTTGGGTGAACTACCCTCTGAGGCAGAAGGATCATCAGTAAAAATACGAAGAGGTTTGGGCCAGATTACCTGAGCAGATGACTCCTGCATTCTTAGTATGATCACAGTCATAAAAAAATGTTTCTGCTGATACACAGCTCTTAAGTGTTGATTCTGATCCATTACATAACTTGAAATGTGACCAGATTGGTCCTGATCCTGGTCCAAAATGAGCACCACCAAGAGCATCTACAGGTTCTCTCGACACACCACTGCAGCTTCAGTCATATCCCAACCAGCCTCACACACTGTTCCCCACTGACCTCTATGAAGAGCCTCCACACGACCAGCACATGGATTGTTACCATCAACCAGCCTCACTCTAATATTGCCTATACAATGGAACAGAGTGGGAATTAAATAAAAAAAGTATTAAAAAAGTAATAAAAAAATAAATATTAAAAAAAAACCTACAATGAAACTAAACTAATATTTAGTCTATATTTAGGAACATTACATTTTATTTCAGTTTATTTAAAAAAGGTCCAAACCTGCACACACCAGACCAACATCAGTTTCATGAGAACAGTTGCTTTCATGTGATGGTGATGTTGGACAGAGGTGAATCTGAGACTCATTTCCTCTGCACTGAATCTCTTGTGTCCACATCTGAGCATCTCCTTTGTCACAAAAGCAGCTGCTCCCAGCACCTGTACAGGAGTCCCACAGTCCAGCTCTCTACTACACACAACCTCTGCATCCTGCTGGTCAAAGACAGCGTCACACACTGACATCCACGTCTTATCATGAAGTATCTCTAACCTCCCAGAGCAGCGAGAACCTCCAACCAGCCTGACTTCTGAAAGAGCAACATTTAAGTTGACTGGTTACAGTATATTGATTGGTATTTGAATCAATACTGACTCCTATACCAAAAAATAAAACATGGAAATTCATATTTTTCTTCATCCTCTTAAAATAGATATTTACTATGTATGTGAGATATCTGAATACACATGACCAGCCACATTTTCATGTCAATGATCTCATGTTCTATTTGTTAGAAAACATGTCTGTTTGTAAGAAAATTGGTCTGCCAAGTCACAGTGAGGTAATAAGGAGGAAATATAATATATACTCCTTTCCTGAGCAACAGAAAATCTAAATTTGTCAGTAAAATGTGGGGAAGTCCACCAAATCTTGTAGTGTTATTTGTTGTACCTGCTACATTTATTACATAGAATGTAGAGTTTAGAAACAAGCTGCTAAAGTATATTTAACAAGGCCCCTGATTTTTACAGTCTGATTTTAACAGTTTTGTATGGTCAAAGACAAGGTGGATAATTACGTTACACGTGTATTTTGGTGCAACTGTTTTGTACTATAAGACAGGTTTCTCAGCTTACCTGAACAAATGACTTGAGCATTTTTTATCAAGACAGTTGCCATGATAAAGCAATGGTACAAATCCACCATTTCTTAAGTGAGGACTCAGATCCAGTACACAATGCATTTTTATCCAGCTTCGTCCTGATCCTGATCCAAAATGAGCATCACCCGGAGCATCTACAGGTTCTCCACAGTCCAGCTCTCTACACACAACTGCAGCATCAGCCAAATCCCAGCCAGCGTCACACACTGTTTTCCCACTGACCTCTATGAAGAACCTCCCACTCTACCAGCACAGCGACTGTGACCACCAACCAGCCTCACATTTATTTTGTCTTTGATTGTAAGAGAGAGCAATAGAAAAATTAAGTGTCCATTTAAAATTTTACAATAAAATAAAATATGCTCTAGACACGCCATATTGAGTTTAACATAGATTCCTGTCAAAACATTAAATATGCCCTACCCAGACTAGGTCTTTTGTACTGTGACAACTCTTACCAGCACACAGCAAACTAATGAGCTGTGTGGGGGGTTTCTGGGAGCAGTTGTTTTTGACAGATGGTGATAAAAATATGAGATACTACTCTCATATTATTTGAACTCTCACCAGCACAGAAAAGCTTCTGATAATCATCACGTGAACAACTGTCTTTGTTTAAGGAACCTGTACAGGAGCCCCACAGTCCAGCTCTCTACACACAACCTCTGCATCCTGCTGGTCAAAGGCAGCGTCACACACTGACATCCACGTCTGATCATGAAGTATCTCTAACCTTCCAGAGCAGCGAGAACCTCCAACCAGCCTGACTTCAGAAAGAACACAGATTTAAAAAATAAAAAAAAAAACATTTATGGATCCTCAAGATCATGATTTATACATCATTTCAGTCTTTGAGTAAATAAAAATACAAAAGGAAAACACAAAAATCGCAAATATGAAATCTATTTATTATGATCAAGATTTTTAAATCAGCTTCTTTAGAAGTCAGTATGGAAGCACACAAATCTTGTATAGATATGAATTAAAAAATATGTAAAATACTTTACCTGAGCAGATGACTCCGGCATCTTTAGAATGACCACAGTTATTTTTACTCCATCCAAATGACCCACAGTTCTTTAGTGTGGACTCTGATCCAGTACACAAGACAAAAGTCATCCACACTGGTCCTGATCCTGCTCCAAAATAAGCATCACTCAGAGCATCTACAGGTTCCCCACAGTCCAGCTCTCTACACACCACTGCAGCATCAGGCATATCCCATTCCTCATCACACACTGTTCCCCACTGACCTCTATGAAGAACCTCCACTGTCCCAGAACAGCGACTGTGACCACCAACCAACCTCACATTCACACTGTCTGAAAATTGAAGACAATGAGAGAGAGATGAAGGGATGAGAGAGTTTAAGAATCACAAAGTGGGACACATATGTCTGAATATATAAATGAATATTCAGATTTCAAGTTGAGCTCAATCAACATCATTTTTGGTATGTTAATTAACAAAAAATCATGTTTATTCATCCCTACTTTAAAAAGAAATGCGAATTGGAGGCTATAGTGAGGCATTTTTACACTAAAATCATGTTAACACACATTGTTTAGTATTTAAGGTTTACAGCCTGACCCTCATTCACTTCTATTGAAAATAACCGTCTCACTATAAGCCAGATTTTGTGTGTGTGTGTGCGCAAAAATATATATATAAGCAGGAACTAGAAATTCATTTTTGTGGTACACAAAACAAAGTCAACTTTAATATTTCAGACCCCCCACGACATAATATATATATTTTATCGGGAATGATTAATTTTTCTTTGGTAAAAATGTTCATAGGACTGACTCAAAATAATATCAGGGATAATTCCGAATGAATGCTTATCAGATTATTTTTTCGTATCAGAGTATCGTCATAGGTACTCTAGTGACTCCAAATGTGCAATGAATTTCACTGCCATCAAACTCCAGGGACCGAGACATGTGCTTATAATTAATATTAACATTATTTTGAGAGAGAATTAAACTGCCTGCTAATCAATACAGGCTCAAATTCAACATATTGTGACAATACAATTACCCTGTCATCTAAAACAAGTTTCATTTTAAGTGACTAAAGAACACAATCCCGACCCCTTCTAAAAATAACTTTTTTGATTTCAAATGTACACTTACCAGTTGTGGTGAGTATTACAACTGAAATCAGTAAAATGAGTGTCAAGCATCTCCCCATCATCCTCATCCTCAGCATGATTAACTCAACACCCAGAACAAGCTTCTCCGCTCTGATGATACAGAAGTACAGGCATCCTCTTAATGAGAGAGAAAGAGGTCCAACACCCTCCAATCACACTCGCTATTACCTTATTAGACACAACAGAGGAAATCATCAAACAACTTCAGTGACAAATCAGAGGACACTTTTATGACTTTCATCTAATATGTCTTTTATGATGAACTCCTCCTCCCCACACATCAAGACGCCTCACTGAGGGGATGTATACACACATATATGATACTTACTTGAGGCGGGAAATTATATTGTTTATTTTATTTATAGAATCAACTGCTGTAGTGACAAGATAAAAGCACTGAATGTCCAAAACTTTGTCTGTTAATGTTTACATATATTAGCATCACATTAACACACAAACAAAACTCAGCTCAAGACCAAGAATGAAAAAGCATTTTTTTTTGTTTACCAAAAGCAAAGTGCACAAAGCCCTTTTTTGTTAAGATTTTGTTAAACATTTGATCTATATCCTTCGATCAAAGCCCTTCAAGTACAGCAATTTCAGAGGACTGCCTATTCTGCCCTTGACAAAGCTCATCCACTCTTGTTAACTGGCTCTGATTATCATTCACTTAACCGCTACAATCATGGTCAAAAGTTTGGCAGTGACATAAATTTTGTGTTTTGCAAAGTTTGCTGCTTAAGCTGTTGTGGTTTTCATTCACATTGTTCCTAGATTATTGTGTAGAGTGACCAGATGCATTTTAAATAATTGCTAAAAAAATTGACTTTTCACAAAAAACAAATTTCACTGTTTTTTGATCATGACACATACAGTATCAGCAGCACGTGTGATAAGTGTGGAATGACGAGGCGTCAGGTGAAATCACGAACTTAAGATTGTAATTAGATGTAGCACACATCTTGGGACTTGCTTGTCAAGGAGGGAAGAAGCAACTTCAAATCATGGTGTTCTGTGGATGGGGGGGTGTGGATTGTAGCAATATTCCCAAATTAAATAGATTATGATCCACAAATAAAATGCAAAGCTATTCACAAAAAAAAATAATCGTTATCCACAAAGAATAGAATGAGATCCAAAAATAATGTTAGGA
>NC_056600.1:8389004-8389187 GCF_018340385.1 Cyprinus carpio | reverse complement strand
GAGCTTGTATCTGCTGTGTTCAGGTTCAGGCTTTGATGCTGAATATATCAATCTGCTTTAAGACAGAATCAAACACACGGTGTGACAAGCAGAAGAAGATGGAGGGATGTCTGACACTCATTTTACTCTCCTCTATAATCACTATAACCACATCTGGTAGTAGGCTACAAAATAGTAAAGAGG